>NW_004955504.1:1244196-1294156 GCF_000276665.1 Chinchilla lanigera
AGAGCACAGGGCGGTGAGGTCACAGGGCGGTGAGGTCACAGGGTGGTGAGGTCACAGGGCGGTGAGGGCACAGGGTGGTGAGGGCACAGGGCAGTGAGCTCAGATTGGTTGGTGACATGTGCCACTCTCTCCCCATGTTCTAAGTGCTGGCTCCACCTCTTTGCTGAGAGTTAGGGTTTGTAGTCTCCAACTACAACTGTGAATTTGCTTCTCTTTGGAATTGTACCCATTTTTACCTCGTGGCTTTGAGTTGCTACTGTTAGGTGCAGAACCTCTATGCCGGCTGTGTCTTCTTGGTGACCTTTTCACGTGTAATGTCCCCTTTTGTCTCTTAGTTCTTTGTTCCAGACCCTACTCTGATAGTAACATCCACTCCAGGTTACTCTCAGTTAGAGCTTACATAGAACTTTTCACGTATTTTTTTTTCTTACTTAAACGAGTCTATTTTAATTATTAAAATGGGTTTCTTGCAACAATCTATAGCTGATTTTTTAATTAAATGCAAATTGATGATCTCTGCCTTTTAGGCCATTTACATTTAATGCAATTATCATTATAGCTGGATCCCTACCATTTTATTGTTATTATTATTGTTAATCTCCTGTTTTGTTCTTCTGTTTTTCATTTCTTTCATTATAGATTGTATATGTATTTGTATTATGTATTTTTATTTGTATTACATATTTGTATTAGCTGTACGTATATTAAGTATTTTTCTTGAATGTACTGGATTTTTTGCTATATGTCTTTATATTATATTTTAATGGTAGAATTTTTTCTGAGTACTTTTTAAAAAGTTTATCACACTGTATTGTGTGGTTATTCTGTTTGGTCACAAGTTGAGAACTGACATTTTAACTTTTTTATCACTTATTATATAAGGGTTTTCTAAAAATGGTCCTTGAATAAATCAACAAATTTAGCATAATCTAATAAAAGCCTATAATATAAGCCAATTTTTATTCTCTCATTTGTCTCATCCTATTCCAGTTTCTTAAACAAGCAGCCTCAGCATCCACTTGCCTTCTCCCCTGAGTAGAGGCACCTGCTTTCTCTGCGGGAAACCGGCTGCGGGGCCTCGTCCTGCCCACGTCCCATGGCTTCACTTCAGTTCAGCCTCGCTTCGCCTGCCGTACTTGGTCCACAGTCTCTACCTGAAACTGCCTAGTGCCAAGTGGGACATTGGCACACACTCAGTGAATGCGGGAACTAGTCGTGCTTTTTCATGGGAGACGTTTGTTTAGTTTTCCTTCCTGAGACCAAGGAAGAAAAGAATAAAGGCAGCATCCACAGCCAGAGCACAGAGCGTTATCCTCAGACAACACAAGGTATTACAGATCCGACACCTGTGTGTGGTCCCGGGACGCCTACGGCGGTGGTGGAGTCATCAAAGGAGTGGGAGAGGGTTGGCTGTTTAAAAATAGGCAGTGACTTATTTTTCCAAGCGCCTCTTGGGCTGGACACTGTTGGAATGAGGAATCAAGACAAGGATCTGGCTCAGGAGGTTGTTCTGCACGGAACCCAGACTCCAGGCAGGATGACCATGTTCTCCACAGTTCTTATTCTTCCTGGGTGACAGATGTTGTCCCCATTGGCAGGGGCAGTGCTCCCCTTCCCGCGCTCTCTGCTGCGGCTGCTCTGGGTACAGCGTGCTCTCTGGCTTCCGACTTGTGGCAGTGGGTGGCAGAAGGTGCCAGCTGTTCACCAGTGGCGCTAAACAGCAAAGCCCAGGTCTCCTGGGAGCTGCTGGGGCGCTCCTGGGAAGCCAAAGGTGGGGAGAGCTGCAGAGCACCACAGCCAGGCCTTCGCCAGTACCGGACACCATCCTGCATTCTCAGGGTGGGAGCCAGCCTGAAACAGCCTTTCTTCCACAGCTGTTTGCTTAAATCCTGAATGTGTGCTGTGCTTGTGCAGCGTCCACGAAGTTGTGGGTGATGGTGTTTATCTGAGCGTGGGGTCTCTGGTCTCATCTACCTTTAATGCTGCTACTTTCACCTCTAGAGCAGGCACCTAGGGCGTGTGAGGGCCCCAGGTGAAGCCACACAGTTCATCTCTGTCCTGACTACACCCCCCTCCCACACTCCCTTCTCCCTCAGCTCCCCAAGGGGTTTTCTTAACCATACTAAAATGTACACCTTTCTGTTGAACATTAACTAAAAGACTAACATTCACGAAGCAGCCACCACTCCTGAAAATGCCCTAATGTACGTTATTTTGCTTAGCTCTTGAATGATCAGGACAGCGATTGCTATCTCCATGTTCAGATGATGCACCTGAGCACAGAGCAGGTGAGAATCCTGCTCGTGGCTCGGCCGGGGAACGCAGCCACCCCACAACTACGACACAGGCTTGTCTCCCAGGTGCAACCTGTCCTGGGTGCCAGGAGCTCGGACTTCCTCCACAGGCACACTCAGTAACACTGTCATTTCCTGCACCACTGAAAAGCAAAGGCCCTGCCTCAACTGCTGAGAGCAAGGACTGTACCTCTTGCTGTGTTCTACGGCCCTGGCTGTTAGACTTGAATGCACTGTGGAATTTTAAGCAAGGGATGCACGTTTGTGACTGACACCCAGAGAGTATCTCTTATTAGTACCTGCTGCCTCCTGCTTGTACTGCTAAGCCAGCCACTCACGTCACAAGAGGGGTTCCGGCTGTGACGACTGACAAGTGGCATATAAGGGGATGCCGGCCAGTGTGGGCTCCTCCGGGGAAGCCATCCCAGGGGCCGCAGTCCTGCCTGCCTCTTGCAGGGGAGAAGACTGAGGCACGTGGACATTAAGTGACTTTCCAAGTCCCTGTAACTCATTTGCCACAGAGCTGGTGTGGTGTCCTGACCCCAGGCCCCTTTCCTCCTTGCTGGCCTGTGTCACCTCTTGTCTATCCTCCCAGGAGGTGTAGGATGTATCTAGACTGATTTGCACAAATGAGCAGAGCACATCGGGCCATGCAGCCCACACCGTGACCAGCACCCTGTGTTCCGTGACCAGGCCAGGCAGCTTCTAGGCCCACAGAGGACAGTACTCAGAGCAAGTGGGCATTAGCATTGTTAGAGATAGAGAAACGCATTTTCCAGAATATTTCATTGCTATTATAATAATCATTTTCCATACCAACCTTTTAAAAATTAAATGGTCCAAATTCAGAAAGGGTATTTGCTAGTTGTTAAGGGCCAGCAATGGATGCTTCATCAGGACTATTTCAGACGTCCCTGCCCCCCTGAAGAGACTGGGCCCCAGAGGAGTCGTGAGCAAGCTGCAGCCCACAGCACTGCGTGTGGATGTGGAAGCTGCGCTGCAAGTGTGGGCCCCGGAGCCCCACCCTGAGAGCAGTGCTGCCCCCAACCCTGCGACTCACCGTTGCTCAGCACGCGCAGGGCTCGGAAGGCGGCAGCTTCTCCCTCAGGCTTCACGGGGACTTCCCTCTGCCCCCACGGGGTGGGGGGACCCTGGGCACACTGACCAGTGTTGTCTCCCAGAAAGAGCAAGGTCAGTGCCCCCAACGGCATCTTGTTTCCTTAGCTTTGTTAACTCTTTTAATTAAAGTGTGTTAGCAAACCAAAGAAAAATAAATGGCGCTGCTTGCGAGGAAATTAAATCGAGGAACTAAGCCCATTTATAATTATTGTATTTCAATTAGCCTGTAACAGGGCTTGGCGAACAGAAAGATAAAAAGAAGCAACACATGTTGGAGTTTCATAAATATTTGCAAACTACTGTTAGGAAGAGAGCAACATAAATAATGCGTTAAAATAGTCAATGTCCCTGGGCTCTGCCCTTGACACTAATTACAACGCGAAATAATCCATCTGCAGCGATCTCTCCAGAACGTTATAGGATGCCAACAAACCCATCTCTCCCTCTCCAAAAAATCCTTGGAATTCCCTTGAAGAAGGATGTTAGATCAATGCATGATAACCTTTTAATTTATTATCTTAAAATTAAAATGCAATTAAACTTTTGAAGGAACTAGAATTAAATTTAGACCCTTTCTCTGTGTGTTAATGCTTAAATATCTAATTTTCACTGGAACAGGGAAAATATTAATCACCAGTTTACATTTAAGCCATATTTACATCAGCATTTAAAAACTAGTTGCAAAGATACCCAGTTTTTTTCTATTCTGAGCAATGGAAAAGGAAACCTTGGCTCTTTCTGTGTGTTGTTTGTAACTCTAGGTCAGCGCTGCCCTGGTTTGCAGCAGAGCATGGGGAGGTGAGACCCCACGGAGTGAGGTGTCGGGGTTAGCTGCTGTCTGTGGCCCGTGGTACCCAGGGCCGTGTGCCCCCGCCTCGCGGTCACCTGAGCTCACCGGGCGGGCAGCGTGCTCTGCGCCTCCTGTCGGCATCTGAGCCAGGGCCGCAGTCCCTGCGAGGCCTCCAACTCCATGAAGAACCAGGAGGACACTCCCTGCCAGAGCCCAGACCTCTGCCCTGCTCGGTGAGCCCGGCTTGACGGTCGCCACCCTCCCGCCTCTCCTCTGGTCTGTCCGCTCTGCACAGTGGACAGGAAGAGCTGTGCACAGGGGCGCTCATTTTGAACAGGGCGGCCCCCTGTCTGTCCCGGAGAGGAGCCTAGAAGTTGGGCGCGGGATCTGGAAAGTACATTCGCACAGCATCGCAGGCGTTATGTCTGTCATATCCAATTCCAAAATATGTCAGCAGAGGATTTTATCACGCATGCACACGTGCACACACACCAGCCCTTGGCACAGACTCTGAGGTGGGCTGGTTGGAGCGTCCTGCTACCCTCTGGGTGGCATCTGGAAGCCATGCACAGGAGCCCGGGCAGGAGAGGCACTGACCCTGCAGGCCATGCTCAGGACTAGGTGTGGGAGGTGAGACCTCCGCCTGTGCAGTGCAGCCAGAGGAGTTCATGTCCACACAGGTGTCCGGCGTGTCCTCCTCATCCTGTGGGAGCTGTGGTGTTTGCCAGATTCTCCGGCCAGTGCCAGGGAGCAGCGCTGGAGTCTCGGCCTCTGACCTCCTGAGCTGAGCACCATAACAAGCCACGGCCCTGAGGGTGCCGAGGTTCCGGGAGCCGCACCTGGAGGGCCACCCCTGCACAGGTGCGCAGGTGTGCGGGAGCCCGGCTGCTGCTTATGTTCTTTCCCGCAGGAGGTGCCGGGCCACAGCCTGGCTTGAAGCTGTAAATCCGTAAATAATTGGGCCCCTACTCCTAAAGCTAGCCGAGGAGAAGATGGCCCTGCTACCTGGCAAACTGCCGAAACAGCAAGGAGAGAGAAGCCGAGAGGAGCCGAAATCCACCCCACCGCGGTGGCCACTGCAGGTCTGGCCTCTGACATGTGACGCCTTCATCCTTGGTGGCTTGGGGCACCCCTCCTGCCTCAGCCTGGTCATGGGCCACGTGATGTGCAGGGCAGACGTGGGTCTCCCGTGGGGACACGAGGAACCTGGGCTGGGGGTGGTGGTGGACACTGGCTGGACAGCGGGGTTAATTTCCTCCTTGAAAGTCACACCCAGATTCTTTCGACCTGGTGCCAGAAGAAAGTGGTGACAGGCACGAGGACACCCGGGCCGCTGGGGGAGGAGCTCGGGCCTTCCCGCTCCCTGTGCGGCTCCTCTGTCCCGGCAGGCCAGCAGGTTCCGAGGTTCTGACTTCCTTCCTTTTGCATCCCGTCGTTTCTTGGAAGATCAGTTTTCATTTTCACATGCGGTACAAAAGCCGCATTCTAACTTACTGTGACAACAATCTGGCTTGTAGTGCACGGGACAGGCTCCGTTTGCTGTAATAAGTGGTGGCGAAAATGTCTGTGTGTGTGTGTGGGGTGTTGACGCACACGCCTGTCACCAGAGGCTGCCACTGTTCTTGCAGGGGCGTGTGACATTCGGGGACAGCCTCACCTTAGGGGTGGTATTGGCGAAGCCCCAGCCCGGAAGATTAGGGCGGGGGTGAGCAGGCCCAGCCACGTGCCTGGAGCCCGAGGGCACCCCGACCCTGGCTTTGTTGGAGCCACGCCGCTCTCCAATTGCTTTAGCCCGCAGCCGTTGACATTTACCCCAGCCAGATAATCGAGGAATAACATTTGCCTCACAGTTTAACGTGACCTCTGCCTTCACGGCTCTTTTTAGATTAGCTTCTAAAAAAAGACCCAGCAAGCAAGAAAAATGGGGGCTGACACTGGGGTGCGGAGGTGGGGATGCAGTGGGCTCATTACTGCGGGGCGCAGTGGCTGTTAGGGGAGGGATGGCCGGGGCGCGCAGCCGCCAGGTCGTGCGGGAAGCAAAGGTTAATGGATTGACTATTACCTGTGTCTGAGGCTTCGAGTCGGCCGCGCTCTGAGGATGCTGAGCTGTGTTCTTTCCCAGGAGCTGAAGGAGGGGGTCATTTAGTCCAGCAAAGGAGGTGAATTACCCTGCTCATTTTTAAGAAAACACCCCACGAGTACACTGCACAGGACAGCATAAGTATGGTTTAAAGACGCTGTAACCGTTAACACCCACCTTATTTAGGCTCAGGGCGACTGTGTTAGGACTGTGCTCCTTTTCCATGTGGCTAAGTCCTAGCACACTCCAGGCCAGCCCAGCCTCAGCCACCCTCAGGGACAGTCAGAGGTGGCAAGGGCCTGGGCAGTAGAGCATAAAACACCCATCTGCAGACTGGAACTGTATTTTGAATGACAAAGATGAAGAAATTTATTTTCCTAAGAGAAACTCAGCACTCTTGATGGCATAAAAACAAACCATTAGGTTTCTCCACAAGAACCATTTCCCCACGCCCCTTGGCTGAAGAGCTAAGGGGTTGACTCTTCCAACCCAACAGGAGGCAGGGGTGACATGGTTTTGGGGAATCCAGGTCCTGCTCCTACAGGGCTGGAGGAAACTCCTGGGCTCTGTCACCTGGGTGAGCTCCTGGCTTCCAGGAACGAGGTGTGGAGGGACGCCGCCCCCAGCCCTTCAGGTAGGGGCGCCAAGCCTGCACTCCAGGACACGGCCGAATCCTTCAGTCATTTCCGCGGAGCAGGACGGCAAGCAACACCGGCACACTAAAGGAAAGGCTCTGGTTTGGGCCCTTTTCAACAAAATGCCTATTTTTGTTCAGGTGACACTGAGTCGTAGTGCTAACCTTGGAGTTTCTACAATGTCACAGACTTAAATTGTGGACCTGAAAAATCACCCGCTAATTCACAGATTAGCTGACCTTGAGTCCAGAGTCAAGCCGCACTCTCCTCAGCAGACATCAGGAGCGAAATGCCGCCCGGCTAAGGCTGAGTGGTCCGCACGGCGGGTGCCGTCAGCGGCGCAGCCATTTCCAGCCCACGGCCCTGCGGGGCGCACGTGCCCTTTCCAGTCACCTTGGCTTCTGTTCCTTTCGTCTGTGTCAACCTTGGCTCTGTTTCTGAAGCTTTAGGGTGGGTGAGCGGCACCAGGGCCACGGAACAGCACCGCATCGCGGTGACGCCGCCTGACGGCTTAACATGGTCACCGCTGACATCGCTCCATTCAAACCTGCATGTCAGATATGAGCGTGCGCATTTGTGAGGAAACAAAAAGTATGGGTTTGAACAAATCCAACGGGAGAACATGCTTTACCACCAGGAGAAGGATGAGGCAGAGAGCTGCGTCTCTCCAAGGCACGCTGGCCTCAGCCGCTGCTCCTGTAGGAAGCGTCAGCTCCTGGACAGGTGCATTAAGCCTCTCCACCTCCTGTGCTGAAGACCGTGCCCACTGCTTCTTCCCTGGCCTTTTGGAACCTGTGTTCCCGCTCAGGGCTGCCCTGTGCCTACAAGACTTGGTTTGGCCTAGGGTTCCACACGTGGCCCTGTGTGAGGAGGACCCTGTGGGAGGCCTGCGCTTTGCTGATCCATGGAGCACAGAGCTCCCTGCGCAGGCGTCTGTCGGGCCGGCCCAGGGTCTGAGAGCGCGGCTCGCTGACACCAGAGCTCCCAGTGCTGTTAATTAAGGGAGAAAGGGCTTCCACGGAGGGGCACTTGGGCTCCTTCGTCGTTTGTGCTGACCAGCCCAATTACGAGCACGATTGCAAGTTTATCTGGCAAAGTGTGGGAGTCAGAGGACCGCCACAGATACATCAAGATGCAGCTGGGAAAAACACTTCAGATGGGGAACTATCACAGGCAGTCCCATTCGTGTGCACGATGAGTATGCATTAATAAAGGGCAATTAAAAGCAAGGGGCTTTGATGTTGGACGCTCAGCCAGCCCTCCCGTTGCCGGTACTTCCCACACCCAGGATCCGACCTGCTTCCTCCAGCCGCCCCAGCTCCGGGAAGCGGAAACTCAGGCTCGCCTGGCCATCCCGCTGTGTGCAGTGGCTTGGGCGCTCCCTGGCTCTGCGCGGGGCCCACCCTTGCCACACAAACAGACCAGACCAGATGGCAGCCGTGGCCCCCTGTGAAGGTGGATATTACAATAGTTTGTTTAGTTTTTAGTTCGACAACCCTCAAGGGCTGTATCTTTCCGGATACATTTATTTCAAGGTACTTTAAAAATGGCTTTTATGAGATTATTCAGGCAGTGATTATTTTTGTTGAGAAATGTGTCCTTTAGCCCTCTCATTCATCCGCTGCGAAGATATTTCTGTTTGTCAGAATGCCACCGCGTCTGATAAATGACTGAAGTCTGACTGCTACACTTTATTAAAAAGTAATAACAATTTTTGTACGCACCCTTCACATCGTAAGGGAAGACCATGAATCAAAGGACACTGCCTGTCTGGGCCTGATAAATGGGCCGTTTACCAGCTGAGGAGTTATTTAGGACTGGCTATTAATTTAAATCACATTTATCTTCCCCGAGTGGGGGAGGTGGCTGCGAATGGCCAACCGTGCGGCTAAGTGCACATTATTTATTACCTCCGCCTCCTTGGGGCTGCACACCGCCGCGAGAAGGAGAAAACAGTGCCAATTACGGTGGTTAATCTCATCAGGGCAATCACGAGTTCCTCCCCAATGCAAGGCAAGCTTTATCCTGGCACTTCCTCTCCTCACACTCCCTGGGCTTAGAATTCCCCACAGTAGACCCAGGTTCCTGCTCCTGTCTGTGCGGCAGGGAAGCGGCTCCTTCCCCTGGTCGCACCTTTGTCTGGGCGCAGCGTGTCCTCAGTACTTTCCACCGGCCAGCCCATTCTTTTGAGCCCTTAATGAACATTTGTTGGTGGCTCGGCAGGGGAGTAGGGATCGCACGTGAGAGTGGCCATATTTTATTATTAAACGCAGCATCATTAATAATAATGCCTTTGCCAGCTTTTCAATTCACCTTGGTCTTAATCTACAAAATAACAATTGGGAATAACTGATCATTAGCGTTTTTTGGCCAGTTAACTTCAGTTTGATTGATCTAACACGGAAGATTAAAGTTTTTCTAACAAAAACCACCTCAGGCACGAATTAAATTCAAACACCAACAATTCTCCTTGCTGTCAGGGAGCTGGGCCTGAGCTTACCGCGGTCCGCAGCACGGCCCGGCCCTCGGTGGGTCAGGGCGATGTGTCTTAGCAGCCTCCCCAAATCACAGGAGCGCAGTGTCTTGCTGCACTGCAGGGGTCGCTCCCTCTGACTGCAGAGAAAGGGTTTACGTCAAACTGTGGTGGGATTCAAATGTGAGTTCAAATAATCCCTGCACACCTGGAGTGTGGTTCTGGGTGTGTACCGCATTCACACCCACTGAGTGTGTAAGTGGGCGACACCTTGAAACTGGTGAATGCATTTTGGAGTGACCATCTTGGCATGGTTGCAGGCCAGGGGCACGCTGTGGGGGAACCCCAGTGGGACTTGGCTGTGGCTGACCGTGTGGGCTCACTGGTTTTCCTGACGGCTGTGCCAACCCTTGGTGGTCAGTCTGATGCCACCGAAATCAAAACCAAGAGGAGGACTTCTGGGATCTCCTCCAAGGAAGCCGTCTGGAAGAATCTTCTTTCTGGCCAACTGTCAGTGACAGGGAGTGAGGCTGGTCCAATCTGCACGGGATCAGGGACCCCGCCAACAGCTCTAACTGCAGGTTCACCACACTCCAGGGCCCCAAATAGGGTTCCATCACCCGTAGGACCTGCAACCCAGAGTTTATCAAAAGAGGCCTGGTGGGGAGAATAGGCTGGAAAAAGACTGAGAAGGTGTATGTGCATTTGCACTGCTGGGATGTATACACACATAAAAAATATTTACATCAAGGTAGTCAGTAGGCATTTACACAGAGAGATAGAGATTAAGTGGAACCCACTGTATGGAAGGGTTTGGCCCTGGGTTTGGCCCTGGGTTCCTGGCACCCTCTGTGCTCAGGAAGCCCCTGTCGTGGGATGCACCCTCTCCACACACCCTCTGCCCTGCCCACCTGGGGTCCTCTCCCGTGACCGTACTCCCACTGCGGGCCAGCACTGGGAGTGCTCATCACCTGTCACTTCTGTCTCCGAGGACTGCGGGAGCTGGCCTCAGTGATTCCAACCCAGAGCTCTGTGCTGGTTGGAGCCACTCATGACTTAAATCCCCTCTGGGGAGAGCGAGCACTGTCTCCACATGGACAGCACTGCCCACAACAGCCACCAGACTCGTCCCCCTCTCCCACTGGTCACTGTTGTGCTGTGGGACATACATGACAGGAGCCGCCATCTCCGCTGCTGCAGGGGGCATGGTCCTGACCCCCCGTGATGGAAGACGTAAACACATACAGAGTGTGTTTGGGGCCTGGAACCTGGAGAGGGCGTGGTCCCAGGCCTGCCCCAAGTTTTCACCGTGTGGTGGAGTTGCAGACTAAACCCTGGGGCATCCCGTTGCCCCCACAGTAGCCATTCCCACCTGGCCCAGCTGCCTCTCCTGCCATTGTCCAAGCCTGAGCCCCTCGTCCAGGGCCCTGCAGCCCAGACCCTCCTTGTGTACTGGTCCTGAACTCCTGTCTGTCTGCGTTCACCGTGGGAGCTCCTGCCCCAGCTGTGGTCATGGTCTCTCCCGGCACACCTGGAGGTGCTTGTCAGGTGTCTCCTACCGGGATGG
The DNA here is from genome assembly GCF_000276665.1 of Chinchilla lanigera. Lineage (NCBI taxonomy): Eukaryota > Metazoa > Chordata > Mammalia > Rodentia > Chinchillidae > Chinchilla > Chinchilla lanigera. Next base: position 1,255,155 of record NW_004955504.1, read on the forward strand.
GCTCAGGAGTACCCATGTCCCCTGGGTTGTGGGGCCTCGCCACTCCCACCTGGCCAGGGCGCTGGTCATCGGGTGCTGCCTCTGCCTGAAAAGTGCCGCCAAGGCCCTCTGCTGTGCCACGGGAGTCCTTGTCCTCAGGTGGAGGTCACCTGCTGGAGTGGCCACTGCCCACTGCACACATCAAGTCCTGCCCAAGGACACAGATGTTGCCTTCAGGGTCCAGGGCCCCTGACTGGAAACCTCAGCGGTGAGGACAAACGTTTATCCTCTGGGCATACAGCACTTCTCAGAAACATAAAACCCAAACCCAAGGACCAGAGCTGGGCTTGGGAGAGAGGTAGTCTCCCAGGCTCCCGTGCGGCACCGTGGCCTGTGTCAGGGACACGCTCGTGGGTGGGTGTCACTGAGCCTGAGGGCGTCCTGTCAACAGTTTCAGCAGAGTCTCTGGAGTACGTGTGCCCCCTCTACCTTTCTCCTTGACAAAACTGTAGCAGCGTCGCCTGCTCTTCATGTTCCGCTGCCCTCCTGCCTAGTTGCTGCTTATGTTTATGCTCGGTCTAAAATGTTCCTGGAGCTCGTGAGTCTTTGAAGGCCGTCCGCGTCAAGGTCTGAGGCCTTTTTATTATTTTCTCCTAGTCCATGACTGCAGTACGTGATGACTGCACTCAGGACGGGGCACTGTTCCATGTACATGACACATCTCAATTCTGTCTTAACCCCCTCCCTTCTCTTTTGTAAGGCGCTTAGGTTGCTGCAGTCTAATTTTAAGTTAATTTTCACATATTTGTTCTGTGCCCTGATTTCTCTTTCCTTTTCTTCTGGGAGTCCCGTTATTTATTTTTCTTGCTTAAATTGAATGATGTTTATTGATCGATTTTCAAAGTCAGTAGATCGTCCGTCTATCTTTTTTTGTGGTTAAACCTGTGGATGGAGTTATTTAATTTCAGATTTTTTTTCCATTATAAAATTTCCATTGTTTTTAATATAATTTCATTTTGCCTCTAAATTTCCTATCTTTCCATTCATTGCGTACATACTTTCCTTTATCTCCCGCAAGCATACTGCCAGTTCTGGTCGCGTGAGCCTAAATTGAAGTAGTCTGGGCGTGGTGTCTGGCTTGGACATTTGCCCTTGAGACTGGGTCATATTTTCCTGAAACTTTATCTGGTAACTTCGGCTCACATCCTAGACCAGGGACGATGGACCTTGTAGAGCTCTCAGTGGTAGCAAACAGCCCGCCGCTGCACGCATGCCATAGGTTCATCACTGCTGTCCTCGACGCTGGAAAGCTGCACCCATGCTCTGCCCAGACACACAGCCCTGTCTGTGCAGGCCTGGTGGCTCCTGCTGTCCCCTCCCTGCTTCACGGAGCCTCATCTCTGCACTTCCCCTCCAGATCCCTGCCTCAGTGTCCCAGGAAAAGCGTGACCTCACTTCCTCCTGGGCACACTAGCACCTCAGACCTTAAACTTTCCACCCGAAACCAGTTCAGCAAAATACCCAGGTATTAAAGAAGCAAATAGCTTTTCCCATCGTCAGTGAAAATGTGATTGAACAGATACTTTATCACATTGTTAGCAGGTGGTAGATTCTTTGTTACATATTAAATTTGGTATTTTATTTAAAAATGTTCTCCTAGCCAAATTTTTATCTAGTAGAAAATCAGGGGAATAAAATATGCAAATGAAGATATTTTCCTGCCAAATACTAAATGAATATGAACATTTTCAATTTCCCAAAGCATCCACCTATTATGAAAAGGTCCTGAACACTAAAAGATAAAAATAACATCTGAATGTTTATAAGTTATCTTAAAGAATTTCATTTGAAATCTGGTTATGAAATCTGGATAGTGCCCTGTAGACCCGCTTACAAAGTCAGAAAAGGAAGGAAAAGCCACAGCAGTGGCCACACTGGATGAGCCTTGAAATTTTCCTTTGCTTTAAAGAAGTATGTGTCTAAGCATGAAAGCAAGGCTTAGCTTTCCAAGGGTGTTGAATTCTTTCTCTGTGTTTCTTTACAATCCATTTTCCTCAATTATTTGCCAATATTATAAAATACATTGGGTTAAAATACAGAATTCTATGTTTTTAAAAATGTGAAATAATGTGAAAACCCCCATTTGAGCTTGTATTAACTGCCCCTAATATTTGTACTTCCCGCCTGAAATCCTGAGCCCGAGTCTGCCGTCCTCACCTCGTGTGGGTCACAGAAGGAGGCAGGCCACCTGCCCGGAAGTGGGCACAGGGCCGCAGGTGACAGGGAGGAGGGGAAGTCCCTGTGTTTACACAGTAACACACTTCATCCCATGCAGGCCTCTTCAGGGAGGGGGTGTGGGTCCTCTCTTCTCCCTCTAAGAATGACGAATGTAGGGACTCAGACAGTTATTTCTCTCATTTTTACCACCTTCATCACTGCCACCACCACCACCGTCATCACCATCACCTTATCCTTGCCACTGCCATCTGTCACCTCACCACCATCACCACCACCTCCTCACCATCACCACCCCCTCCTCACCACCATCACCACCACCTCCTCACCACCATCACCACCAGCTCCTCACCACCATCACCAGTAGCATGGTCACCGTCACCATCCCCTAGTCAAATCTCAGTGCCTGGCGCCAGGTCCTGTGTTTGGTCAGGAAGGACTGGCAGGAGGATCTTCCCTGTGCCTGGTGCCTTTATCTTCGTCTTCCTCAGGCCACCTGGTGCCTGCAGGGGCTGGGCTGTGAGGGGATGAGTCAGTGAATGCCCGGTGTAGAGAGAGACATAAGAATCCAGACATTAGAAGCAAAGATCTGAGCTAGTAGTCTTTAGCTCAGATTTTAAAATAAACAGCAAGTTTAGGTTGAGAGGTAGATACATGGATGCACAGCTAGATAAACATGCATTTTTAAGTTGGTTCCTTACCATCCTGGTGGGTTGTTATCATTTACTTGCTCTATACTTTCTTATACCCTTTGATAAATGTTTGACCAGGTGTGTAACGTCAGCCAGGGTTACTGCTCATATGTAGAGGTCCCCCCAAAGCCTCAGGTGCTCACAGGCAGGCCTTGGGGAGGTGACTGGATCACCAGGTATGGACTGAAATCTGTATGAACACTCTGAGCCAAAGTAAACCCCTCTTCCTTTGATGTGTGGGGACTGGGCATTTTGTCCCAGCGATGAGAAAAAACTGAGACAACCAGTTTTATAGAGCTCTGACTCCAGGGAGAAATTATAGCAATGACAAAAGCATAGTAAGACAGCGATGACTGCAAACCCAGGATCCATTCCTGGTCTGTGTTCTAACACAGAGCTAGAGCATCAGTTCTTTTCTCTCTGAAATCCTCACCAGACCCAGCCTAATGTTAATTTCAGGGAACTTCTTTCAGGTGATCTTCTAATTTCTGGACTCCTACAGGAGGTGAGATGCTTTTATTTTCAGAAAAGTGTACTTTCCTTGGGCTTTTGGGGTTGATAGTAAACTGCTCTCTATTTTTCCTTAAAGAAATCTTACCCGTTTTCATGTGGCTGAATAAGGGAAGACGCTAAAAATCAATTCCTGGCTATGAAGCATGATGAATATTGTAAACACGGGGTAAATGAAAGAAGCCAGACAGAGTGGTAAACATCTGAATACGCTTGTGTGCAATACATAGACTTCGCAAATTGTGGACAGGGAAACTGGGTGGAAATTTCTAGGAGCTGGGAGGAAGTGGATGGGGTCTTATCATTTAATGGGTATAAAGCTTTTGTTTGGGACAATGAAAATGTTCAGCAAGTAGATAGTAGTGATGGCTATGTAACAGTTTGACCGTGCTTAATGCCACCAAAGTGTACATCTTAAAGTGGTTAAAAAGGCAAATTTATATAATATGCATTTTACCAAAATAAAAACAGATCAAAAATCTAACTCTTGCAAATGAGACAAATGCGCTGAAAGCAAAATAAAGTGTGGGTCAGGGCCTCCTAAGAGGCTGCATTTTTCCTCTGGGGGTGGGGCCGAGCCCTCAGGAGGTGGCCGGGCTGTGCAGCCCTCCCCTACCCTCTTGGAAGGTGCTTCATTATTTATTAGGAAAGCAATCTGGCCGGCTGTGTGCTATCAGCAGCCGGAATCCAATACCGAAAGGTCACCCCACAAACACCTGAGCCGAAGGGTGTAAAGCAAATACAAATACACCTTTTTAATTTCGGCTGAATTGATTCGATAACAATTGGAGGGTGTCACAGGTCAGGAGGCAGCGAGCCAGCAGATCAGCTGAAAGGAAGGGGCTGGGGGTGGCGGTCACAGGGCGCTGGGCTGAGCCTGGGGCGTGCAGCCCCTGCCCCCAGCCCTTGTCTTCTCAAATGAAGCCGTGCCCGCCTGCACCCAGCACTTCGAACAGAGCCCCAGCACGGGGCTAAAGGCCACCCCAGGTCAGAAATTCAGCTCTATTCGAAGCCAGGTATACAAAGGCTCTCAAGTAGTTTAAAAGCAAGAAATCACCCGTGCGTCCAGCCATGCTGAGACCTGGGGTCTTCATATCCGGCAGCAGCGGCCTGTGCTGGGTGTGGGGCCTCAGCTCCCGCCCGCAGCCTTCCGCCCTGGGCGAAGGGGAGGAGCAGTTGGGGCTGTGTGCAGCCTCCTCGCTGGCACTTCCACGCCGCAGGGAGGAAGGGCAGCCACCCCGGCACCGAGGCCCTCCTGGGACGCAAGGGTGCTCTGCAGCAGAGACGGGGATGCCACTGAGTCCCTGCTCCCCGCTGCCTGCAGGCTCGGTACTCGAGCAGGGCAGGCAAGAGCACACCACCCAGGGCTTCAGGGGCAGCAGCACAGGCAGGCGCGGCAGACACGGGCGCGCTCACTGTGCAAACGCTCTCACAGGAAGCACACACACGCGCGTTATGGAGGGAGCCGCCTTGCCTATGAAAGCCGGTGGTGGTGGACACGTCACGATGGCCGCAGGGGCCCTTCCAAGCCCGTCTCCTCCCATCAGCAGCGGGGGTCCCAGGGCAGCCCTGAGGGTGCAGGGGCTCGTCTGCACAAGGCAGACCCCGGGGCCGCATGGGGCTCGGCCTTCTCGCACTGCTTACTCCAAATTTGCGCTGATGGAGAGCAGCGGGCTGGAGCTGGAACACAGACCTGAGGGCAGGTTCAGCTCAGCATCACGGAAGTCCCCAGATGCGGGCACCAGGGGAGAAGCAGGATGGGTCATCAGGGTGACCGAGGCCTCGAGAATGGGGGTCCCATGGCTGCTGAGAGGTGCTGTGGTGGGGGAGCGGCCTGCTGGCCACGGCAGTCAAGGGCTGCCGGCTGCTGCTTGCTCATCCGAGGGAACGATCCAGGATGCAAAGCATCAGCCCAAACTGAAGTCTGCTCTGGAAGCCACCCCAGCCAGGACAGCCACACGGGCCCCCAGACCTGCCTCCCTGCCCCCGGTCCCGGCCAGCCGATCCCCTGGGGTCTCTCCTGTCCTTCCTTAGTGTGTGCTCACAGTGCTGCCGAGGATGCGGCCCTCCGCAGCTCACTTCTAACAGCAGTAACCAGCGGCAGTTTAGGAGAACCCTGTAACTCGCCTGGAGATCAGGGAAGTGAATTGGGAGCAAGGCGCCGTGCCAGCCGGCTGGCGGAAGTGGACTGCCCTACAGAGTGGCACCCATGCCTCTGTGCTTGCCGCAGGGGGTAGGGACACCCCCCCGGTGCACACCTCCCATGCTGCCCTGACCTGGTGACTGCACCATCCACTGGCTATGGTGGGAAGGGACTCAGAGTATGGATCAGAGAGCCAAGTCCCCTCGTGTCTCAGGCTTCGTCCCCATCACGGCGAGGTTCCAGGCAGGCTGCTTCACACTCGTTCATCCTCAGGTGAGTGACAGCAGAGTGGGCTGTCCAGAGGAGGGACCCAGCTCACCAGAGGGTGCATTTGGAGGGTTCAGCATGTCCCTGGCCCTTTCCGTGCTGGTCGTCTCCTGTTTCTCTGCTCTCTGGCTGCCAGGAGGTGAACATCTTTTTCTCCACAAGTCTTCTTCCTGTAAGACAGCCAACCATGGACTTATTGCTCTGAAATTGTGAGGTAAAATCAGCTTCTCCTAGCTTTTCGTTCCCTTTCTGCTAAGACTCATGGATGAAATGCATGGTGGCTTGACAGCTGGTGGTCAACTTGGATCACCAAGCTGAACTGAACCAGTGGGGTGCTGGGTGTGGAGAGCCCTCCTGGGGGTTGTTGCCAATAGCATAGAAGGAGAACTGGAAGGAAAAAGGTGATGCTGTTGGTTCTCCTGGAGGAGCTTGTCATGCTGGCTTTCCTGATACGAACTCAGCTGTTCTTATTGTGGGAAGAGCTTGGGTCCTCACTATCACTGAGGATGGCTGGGTTCTCTTCGGGGGAGCTCTGGTCCTTACCCTGAGCATTGCTTCCTGGCTCCAGTGCAGATCCCTCAGCCTGCTGGCACAGATCTTTCTTCCTGCTGGCACAGACTTTCTAGCTTCCACCGCTGACCTTTGGGCCTTTGCAGCTGTGGTCAATTGACAACTTGCGGTCAACCTGTAATACCCAGCTGAACTTAGTAAGCGTGGAGCTGGGTGCGGGAGGCCCACCTGAGGACTGCTGCTGACACTTTTAAAGGCAGAACTGAGAAGAAGTAGTGAGGCTGTTGTGAGCTGGTAGAAGCTGTAGGGAGTGTGCTGGAAGCAGAGAGAAGCTGTAAGGAGTTGCTGGTTTTCTTGGAGGAGCTCATCATGCTGCTTTCCTGATGAACTTGGCTGTTTTCATCCTCCAAGGAGCTCGGGACATTGTTGTCACTGAGAATGGCTTCAGTTCACTTCGGGGGAGCTCTGAACCTCACTCTGAGCATCGCTTCCTGGCTCCGGAGGGGAAGAAGGTACACAGCTCAGTTTCCTGGAGAAGCTTATCACATTGGCTTTTCTGATAGGACCTCAGCTTTCCTGATCATCAAAGGATCCTGGGACCTCACTGCTGCTGAAGATGGCTGAGGTACTTTTTAGGGGCACTGTGGTTCTTACTTTGCACATCACTTCCTGGCTCCAGTGCAGATCCCTTAGCCTGCTAATGCAGATCCTTCATCCCACTGGCACAGACTTACTAGAGTCCACCACTGACCTTTGGGCCTTCCCAGCGCAGATTTGTGAAACAGGCCTGCATGAGATATTGTTATGGGCTCTTGGCCTCCAGTTGGACTTGTCGGGGGGCATTGTGATGGGCTCTAAGTCTTCAGCTGTACTCATGTGGGACATTATGGTGGGATCCAGGCCCTCAGCTGGATTCTTTGAGTCTCTAGTGTGTGGACAGATTTCCTGCACTCTTTTTGCATTTGACTCTTTGGGGTGAACATTATAAAATAATCCTATAAATTGTGTGTATTGTATTAATTCCTTTCCCTTGCATACCTTGACTGCAACAAAATATAAATATGAAAATAAGCCTTACTGTCTGTAGCTTGAACAATGATCCTGAAACTCAGGAATGTTTATCAAGGGAAATTGTTCCCTCTGTACTCTTTCCAAAAGGAGAAGAGGATCTGTGGAACATCCCCAGGCCCTGGTCATGGGCGGGGATCCCAGTGTCCATGGCAAACATGATGATGCTTGCTCTTGACACAGGTTGCCAGTTCTCTGGTTGGCAAACTTTCCCAGGGCCCATGAGAAAGTGACACAGAGCTTCACCCCAGGGCAGCAGACACCCCATCTCCCGGCTTAGCCGTACTTGCCTCCTTTGTGCCCAGCACACCTACACCACGCACCCTGGGGAACACAAGCCACTCTGGACGGATGGGGGCCTCTGGGGGCCTTTGCAGAGACACAGGGCCGTCCCCGTGGGGAGTCAGGAAGGATTCTGGGCCCCACCCTGCAGATGGGCTCGGGCTTGGGAAGTCTTTAGAAGTAAACGCTGGGGGTGTTCTCCCTGGATCCTGTCCAAAGGAGCAAATACATTCATTTTAGAACTTTGAAAGCTTAAATTATGTGCAGCTTAAATTATCTTTGGCCTCAAAAGGAAGTTTCCATGCCAGACACAGGGTCCTGGGAATGTGGCATCAGGTCAGGGACAAGTGGCCTCAGCCAAGGTGAGTGACCCCGTCCTCCCCTGCCTGGCTCTGTGAGGTGCTGCCACTCCCTGGACTCCTAAGCGGGACGGTGAGAGACAGGGTGCACAACAGCAGGGCTGGAGGTGGCGCGGGCCTTGTCCTCCCTTCCTGTCTCCTGCGTACAGCTGTGGCGTCCCCAGGATGTGCTGTCACTGGCTAATTTTGCATCCCGAGCGCACTGTCCGCAATGTTGGGCACACCCGCCTGTCTCAGCCTCCCATCGGCCCAGCCGGGTCAGTCCACAGTCACAGTCGGATGCCGCCATGGAACTCTGTCTCAGCACACAGGAAGCCACACTGGGAAGATCGTCAGCTTTTCCTGTCACTTAGGAGGGTGTATTCCTTATAACAGAAGCCTGTTTATGGTAGAAAATTTGAAAAGTTCTAGAAAAATGAGTAGTAAGTACAAATTATCTTTAACCCATAGCGCACCTTCAGGAGGGCTTGTCAGAGCATCGAGGTGTGAGACACACACTCACACACACACACACACACAGGACACACTCGCGTGTAAACTCATCAGTGTGCCAGTGAAGGCGAGAGCTGTGGACGTCACTGAGAGAAGCCCTGCAATGAGCTTCCAGGGACCATAAACTGCTTCAACTTCCTCCAATTTCCAGGAAGCTTCCAAGCCGGCTGCTAAGGAAGCAAGTACATTTTTAAAAACGTAGTAATAAGATGTCTTACCAAATGCTGACAATAACAGAATCCATGCCACAAGTGAACGGTGACCCACCGGTAAGTGAACTTCTCTCATAGTCCTGACATCACCAAAAGCAAGGACAGCTCTACAGTCGCTGGAACCGGGAGCAGTGGCCGACCTCCCTCGCCCCATACCCCTTCAGCCCTGAAGCCAAGCCAGGCAGAGGTGGGTGGCCCTGGCCGAAGCTCCTCTGCGGGGCTGCAGGAAGCCCTGGGAGCTTGGAGCTGGGATGGGCAGAGGGTGCAGAGCAGGCTGAGCAGAGCTGGGGGTGCCGGGTGTGCTGAGCTCAGAGGACTCTGTGGGGCCACACTTGAAGGCGGGTGACTGAAGCAGAGGGTGCTCTGAAGGGCAGGAAGCCTCGGATGGCTCCTGGGGCACTGCTCTCCCTCCTGAGGTTCCCTGTTCCTTCTCAAGGGGCTTGGGCGTCCAGGTCATCACATGGAAGCAAGGATGCGACGTGGTCCCGCTGGCTGCAGAGAGCCTCTGCAGAGAGGCCGCACCCACCGTGTCAGTGGGTACAGTGCACAGGCTGAGGCCACACCAGCCTGGAGCAGGCCCTGGCCTCCCATGTCCAGAGCACAAGTCCAGTCTGGGCAGCAGAGCTGACGATGCAGAGCTGCCTGGGGCCATGGAGGGCGAGGGGCTGCAGGCAGCTGTGGTGGTGGCTGAGTGTGAAATCAGCTCTGTGATCTCACTGAGCAGGAAAACCTCGCAGGAAAGTTTACCCACAGCAGGCACGCACACCAGGGGGTGGGCACGCGGATGATAAGACCTGAGTTAGTCTTGAGAAAAGCTTCGGGGTGAGCTTCGGCACGTGCTGGAGGAGGGCTGTGGAGAAGTCACACAGGGACACATCCGGCTTGTGCGGCTGACGAGGACTTGTGTAGAGCTAGGCCCTGGTGACCAATGCAGGGAGGAACAGGAACCCTCCTCTGGCTGCCCCAGACAGCTGGGCCCTAGGGCACAAGGCAGCAGGAGCACCAGTCGTGACCCTGCAGCTCTGGGTATCGGCAGTGTGGACGGGGAGGTCAGGGTCAGGACTCTGGGTGCACCTGACCCCAGGCTAAGTTCCTGGCTTGTCATAGCACCAGACTGGACCCAAAGGGAGCTGGTGGAGCTGGCAGATTGGATGTGATGCTGGCTCCAGTGTGCGCAAGCAGGTCCCCGGGATGGAGCACAGAGCTGGAGCCGCCGTGGGGTACAAGGCCTCCATGGGAAACACAAAGCATTACAATCATGGAGAAACACTGCCTCCCCTGCCAGGGTCAGTAACAGGAAGGAGATGGAGAGGAAGACAGCCAAGTGCAAAGCCTATCTGGCCGTGCTCACTGCCGTGCATGGGTCGAGCCAGGTGGGGCTGGACCCAACTGCATCACTCCGGCCCTCGAGGAAGGAAGATATGAACTCCGTCTAACTTCTCTAATAATCAAAATTACTCCCACATAGCAGCTTACCCAATAAAGCTCAATAAAGCACAATTGAGCTCCTAATAACAGTCTGCAAGGCGCAGGGACTGAAGTGCAGGAGCCCTGGCTTTCTGTAGGTGAAGCTTTGCTCCGTGTGCTCAGTCCTGGGCTTTGACGGGGAGCTCTAGGATCCAAGACCTAACCCGGAGCGCACTGCTTACCCAGGAGTTATGCTGCTGAGCCTGGCAGTCACCCAGCTCACCCCTCGGGGATGGAACCAATGCTCCAGGCTGAGGGGTGAAGCCAGAGGGTTCCTTAGGGGTCACATCAGCTGCAGGAGAATGCCCACCCTAGTTACCCCCTCCAGGGCAGCTGGCACACAAGCTCTCACCTGAGAGAAGTCTAAAGCACCTTCTCTTGTCAGATCCGGCCAAGGTCACCCCGGTGCCCTAGAGACAATCCTGCCCCAGCTTCTTCTCTGCCTGGCCAATATTCCTTCACCTAACCCCAAGTGAGTTGAGTCCTGCCTAGGAAGCAAGCCACCCTCTCCTCCATCTCCACTGGTATCAGAGGCCCAACGTACAGCACGTGGACCCCAGATGATGGGCTCTTGAGCTCAGCATCCCAGCTTCCTGCTCAGAGTCACCTTCTGTCCCAAGGAACCCTCAGAAGTGAAACACAGCACATTCTGCCTGTGAAGGACAAGTGGCATCCCAGCCAAGGTACATCTGCTTTGGATATAGATCCCTTTCTACCTCTGTCAAAGATATAATCAGGTTAAATGTTAAAACCTGTGAATTGCTTGTGGGTGCAAAGATCAATTTGCCAACTCTTAGGCGTCAAACCCAAGTGGTAAAAGAAGCCCCTCCCACAGCAGTCACAGGAAGCCCCGCCCACAGCAGTCACAGGAAGCCCCTCCCACAGCAGTCACAGGAAGCCCCTCCCACAGCAGTCACAGGAAGCCCCTCCCACAGCAGTCACAGGAAGCCCCGCCCACAGCAGTCACAGTCACAGGAACCAGAAGTCCTGCTCTCAGTCAGACAAAGAAACCGCCTCTCCCTTTCCCTGTGACAGTGGAAGGGGACAGAGGTTTGGCAGGCAGCTGTCATGCCCCTCTCGCTGTCTTCCCTTCACTCCCCAAGAGCCTCTGAAGAGGGACCGTGACAACTAGCCTCAGGCCCTCCTGCCACCCCTCAGGTTACTTCATGGCCACTCTCCAGGTCATGGTGACAGAAGACGGCTCTGGATGTCAACTGGCCTCTCAGAAGAAGTGAGGAATCTGCCTCTAAAGTGACAAAGATAGGGAGGGATCTGGGCCCACCGACAATCCATCTTCCCCAAATCCCAGTGACAGATTAGTATGTGACCTCCTGGGGTCCTCAGGGGCAGCTGCCAGTCACACAGCCTCATCTCCCCAAGCTCTGCATAACTCTGCATGACCGCTATCTCTCCTGGACTTGTCCAATGCCGCTCTGGGGAGTGTCTGCCCTGACCACAGTGGGCTTGAATTTGAACTCAGCAGTAGAATTAAATTTGGACCAACCAGTAGGTTCAGATCAGTAGGCTTCAGTTTAGACCAATTTGGACCAATCAGCAGGCTTGAATTTGACCAATCACAGGCCTATGTTTCTTGGATTGGTTTAGAAGGTCTCTGACTTCTGCACTGGCATCCCTGTGCTGTAGTAGTATAGGTTCTGTTCAAATAAAGGCTCACTCTAGAGTCCTGTAAGGTCCACTTGTGATTTATTTCTCAGGTAGTGTGGGCCTAGAAGCTTCTATAAATCTACTTGGGCTTACTAGAATGTCTTGTCCTGAATACTGTGGACAAAGTGGTCACTTAAACAAAAGCTATGAATATTTTGCCTATCATCCCTGGTCCGGAGACCAGCAACCAGCAGAGTTGGTGAGTGGTGTAGCTGACCCTCACCAGTAGCATCTGCCCTAAACAACACTGACCAGCAGAGGCTGACAATGGCAGGGACCAACAACTGGCAATGTTGACTGATTGTGTTCGGCAATGATGTGCTGACTGGTGGCTTCAGGACCCCGAACCATGACACTGAGGGCTGAGGCTGTTGGCATGCACAGCTTGGAGAGCTGCACTTTTCCAATTTGTGATTTCCATCTAAAATGAGCAAAAGAACCCTCAACTGACCAGTGACAAAAGCTGCCAGTCACAGGGCAGCTCACGGAGCATAGCCCCAGAAGTGTCTCGACCTTTCTGGTGGCTGGTTTGGCTGTGCTGCGCTAAGGTACGTTAGGTGAGCGGAGCTGTTTGAGGGAGGCGTCTGTGGCTGGTTGGTTTAATTTCACCTGCTGAGGCGCACACACAGCTCATGCTCCATGTTGCTTCTGAGATTCAAGCTATTGTTTAAAGGAGACATCAGAATGACTTTAGGTTGGCTAATGTGGATGGTGGCCTTGGGTACATCTAGCTGTGGCTTCCATAGCAACCATGGCCACATCCACATGGAGCATAACATCTACTCGAGGTGTTGTTTAATCTGGCTTCTGCCTGATTTACTTTGTGACCTACTTATGTGTCTCATGTCTGAAATGCTTTTAAACATTAATGAAGCAAGCAAACCATATAAAGCCTGGCGGAGACTGGGGCCCATGGCTCCTCTGTTCCTGCCCAGTGGTGTCCCTCTTCTACAAGTCCACGGCCACCCACCCCACTTCCCTGCAACCTTCACTGTTGTGAGTCCTCATGCAATGTCCAGAGATTGTCGTACACTACACACAGTGCACTGCTATCTCAAATCCTGGAATTCGGCCACATCATCCAGATCAATAAAAGTAATTCGAAGCATCACTAAAGCACTGAGGGCCCTGGCGCCTGAGTCCTGCCTCAGGGCCTGCACTGGGTGTGCTGTCACGTGTGCCTGTGTGGTGTAACTTCTGCTGCACACTCATTACCCGTCGACACTGTGGAGTAGTGTTTGCCAAGCTGGACACTCTCTGTAAATATGGTGTGGCAGCATGGATGTTTTCCTGAGTGGCTTCAGAGTGCTCCAGAGTTATGTTTGGGATATTGATGATTTAGACATCTGTACAGGGCCAGAAAATAGTTCTTGAGGGTTTTGCAGGCACCCTTGCTCTGTGGAAGTAGCCACTCATAGCGTGCAAACCAATCAGCTTGGCATGGTTCCAGCCAAACTTCATTTATAAAATTGGGCAGCTAGCCAGGCTGGCTGTAGCCTATGGTTTGCAATCCTTGCCTTAGATCAAGTCACAAAGCTGTGCTTGGAGACTGTGGCTTATTTGTCCCCTCCTTTTGCTGGTACTTATGTTGTTTCTCTAACAATATTGAAATGAACATCCCTAGTCTCATATCTAGTAGAACTGGACTTGCTGATGGAGGTCATCCCAGTTTTACTGCATTTGCTGGGAAGTCATTTTATCAGCTTTTGCCTCAGCCAACAGAGCATGAGATGCCAGGCTCTCTGCTTTCTCCACACCACTTTCTAGTGTCCGATTATAAATGTTATCACCAAACCCAGAGTATGGGTCCCTATCTTCATTTTCCCTTATGTGAGTCTTTCCAGTGTCCTACTTTTGCAAATTGTGTATTTTTCTCCTCTGCTTTCTTTTCTTTTTTCATATATTTCCTTCCTATGGTTCTATGGTTAGGATCAAAAATGGCACCAAAAGCCTCATGTATTCAGTGGCAGGGCTTTGGGAAGCTGGTTAGGTCATGGTGGAATCAGAGATGGGACCCAGTTAGAGGAAGTGGGTGACTGGGACTGGGACTTTGCAGATACTCTTGTCCCAGCTTCTTCTCTCTCTGGTTTTTACTTGCTTTCCACTAATGGAGGTCCTGGATTGAGCAGCTTCCCTCTGTCATACTCTTCTGCTGTAATCTGTCTCTCTTGGAGCCAGTGGACCATGGACTGAGATCTCTGAAATCCTAAGCCTAAATAACCTCTCTTCCATGAAACTGCAAGTATCAGGTGCTGGATCTCAGCAATAGAAAAATGACCAACACATACAGTCTTGTCTGAGGTTATGTCTATTGCAAGACTTCTTTTTAATTCATGAAGTCACTGTTTCACTTAAGCAATTAGAATATAAGTTTATGACTTATTTCATCCTCTTGTTTATGGTGCTTTTTAAGCCAAAAGTTTTTAAATTTTAATGTAACATTATGTGTCTTTTTTTCTTACTGCTCCTACTTTTCATCTTTAAAACACATTTCTGCCCTCTGAATTATTAAGGTAACCATTCACATCATCTTCAAAGAGTTTTAGGGTGTTATTTTTGCATTGATGCTTCATGGTATGGTGTGACATAGGAGTCTAACATCAACATACTCTTCCATATAGGGGTGTGTGTGTGTGTGTGTGTGTGTGTGTATGTGTGTGTGTGTGTGTCTTTTTGAGACAGGGTTTCACTATGTAGTTTAGGCTGGCATCAAACTCACGATGTAGCCCAGGCTGGCCTCAAACTCACAGCAAACTTCTTGCCTCAGCCTCCTGAGTGCTGAGATGATAATCATGTTTTAAACAAACTGTTTTAACTTACACATTTTTACTTTGCTGATTGCTTTCTGCTTCTGTTGAAAGAAGGGATACTGGTTATTGGTGGAGTTTAGTGTACCACAATTGAGAATAAATTGCAGGTACATAAAATTTAGTCACTTGGAGAGAATGATATCTACAATAATGAGTTTTCCTCTCTGTGGAGAGTGTTTTTCCATCTGGCCAGGACTTCCTATGTGTTATGTGAAGATGGCTACAAGCCCTTTCTTTACCTCTTCCTCTCCTGAGAAACGAACTCTCATCCCTTCCACGCTGAGGCTGGGCTGTTTGACTGACTGTTAGAGCCACACATGTGGTGGGAGTAGAATAAGCAGAATATCCATTGCCTGAGACCCTCCCAGATTTACTGCTGAAAGCCCTGAGCACCAGGAACCTTCTCGTCCTTACTTAGCATACAAGGGTGGTTGTCCAAGACCAGAGTGTCCTGAGCTATCCAAGCTGAGATCCTGTGGTGCTTTGGTGATTCCAGGGCTTTGGTGATGAATTTTGTAGCAAGCCTAAGTGTGCATATTTAAAATGCCAGTGAAAATAACGCATTCCCACAGCCTCAGCTAGGCACCCTCACTCCAGGTAACAGACCCTTGTGGGAGCTGACAGACTTGAATTATGTAAACTTATGCAATTGAGTGATAACTTAATCCCATATATGAAATTGTTATTTAAAGATTTTACCCTTAACTTTTCAATGAAACAAAGGAGATCTCACTCCTTAAGCATTTTGTAGACTTACGTCATATTTTCCTAAAGTGTCTGCCTATTGTACCTTAGTCCTTCTTCTGTAAGTACTGCAGAACACCATAGACTGGGCAAATTCTAAATAACAGAAGTCATTTAGTTGGGGTCCTGAATGCTGAGAAAGCTAACTGCACAGCGCTGCTCTGGTGAGCGCCCCTCACTCCATCCGATGATCATAATAAATGGCAAACGTTTAAATTTTAGAAAGGTATGGCAATAAAAGACACATTACCACGAATCCTGTCAAAGCCCTCCCCCTCACTTCAAACACACTGATCCCATTGTTCTTGCTTGTTTCTGAAGCAGGTCTGGAAGTCTTCCTTCCTCAGTGTCTTTACGAGGTGTGATAAAAATTCAGTGAATGCTTCTGCCGAGTGCCATCCACTAGAAAGGCAGCTCATAACAACGTGATTCTGTGCTGCCATCCACCGTATTCACTGGATTGGGTGTCCTGCAACTCCTGGCTCTTCCTTAGAGTCAAAATGACCGTGGAAGGGAAACGTTTCGAATTGATTCAGGACACTGAGCCAGCCGTGGCAGCAGAACTAAAGACATACATGAAAGAGGACTTTGAGAACTGGTTCAGGAAGTGGAGGGAAGATGGGGTGAGTGTATTTGAGGGGAGGGGGTGTGTTCTGAGGAGGATTCATGGCGATGTGTCTGACTGTAATTTAAAAAAGTTCACTATATTTAGGATTGTACTTTATAGCACAGTGGAAGGCGTCAACTAGTCAGCGAGAAAGAAGAGAGAGAAGAAAAAGGTGGTTAAGCTCCCTCACTTTATAGCTAACCCATGGTTGTGACCAGTGCCTGGTGACTCATCCCACCACCACAACTGTTGCACTGGGGGTTAGGTTTCCAACACATGAAGATTCTGGTACACATGGCTAGGATAGCACCTTTAAATGTCAGACACACTAAGCAGCAGGGTGAGTTTCTGTAGCCATTGTGAATGCGTAGCTTGGCTTTCTAAGCCATCAAGCAAGCAGTACCAGGATGGCTCACTTTGGTTCTCCTCTTAAATTTAAAATAGAAAAAATGTAAAGATGTATTAAAGGATCGACCATAAAGATGCGGAGGATGTGAAATGTTCTAAGTGGAAAATGGCACTGGGTGGTAAAGAGGAGGAGGGCTGGGAGATGGCCAGGCACCTCGAGCCGCAGCCTTGGGGCCCACAGTGCAGGCAGCTCTACCCTTTAGAGCCTTGCTGAATATTTTGATAACTCATGCTCAGTTCAACCTTGTGAGAAACAAATCTATTCAAACCACTTTTGAGGACTCCCTCTCAGTGTCCAAGTCAGGGGCTACAGCATCGCTCAATCCACCCACTAAGGAGATGACATCGTCTGCATGGTGTTGATCACGTGGACCGCAGACCGCTCAGTCTAACCCACATGCAGTCCTCTGACTCCGAGTGTTCTGGCCCCTCCCGGTGACCACCAATGTGTCCTGCTGAGGTGTGCAGCGGAGCAAAGACGAATAAACAGGAAGCCATGGGACAAGAAGCAAGACCCAGACACCAGGAGCAACTGTGTCAAAGCAGCTGAAAACCAACAGGTCAGCTCAGGCTGTGCCCCAAGGCCCCCGGGCACACGCAGACCCAAGCTACAGCACCTTGGCCTGTGTCCGGCCACATTTGTGGCAGTTTGACCCCACTGCCAAGTGGGCTTTGGACGCCATGGCACTTCCTCTGAAACCTCGTGTGGTCACAAACCCCGCCTGCTGAAGGGTGGGCTGAGTGGGAACCCACAGGCTATGACTCCTGTCAGTCCCCAGCCCTGGATCTTCCCTTACCTCCCAGATCTTGTGAGACCCAGTGTTCGTCCCTGCCAGGGCCTCGACCCTGTCTCTGACTGGTCCCGGGTTGTGGAGCATGCTTTCACTTTTAATAAATCTTCCTCTTGCTCCTCCTTCTAAGTGGCCTGTTTGGGTCTTTGTTCAGGATACTAGGAACCTGGAAACCACTCCCCTGAGATCCCACCTGGTAACCCTGGGCTGTACCGCATGGCCCTGTGCACTCACTTTCCTATGCTGGAAACAGTGAAGCCTATGGTGACACCAACTACGGGGCTACCACTGAGCCCAAGTCACATCTATCGCCCTCACCTCACTGCACGACCCTCGGACACACGTGAGCTCTTTGATAATGCTGGTACTCCAGCAGCTTTATTCTCTCAGTGCCTTTCTCCAAATGTCTCCACTTCTGCCAAACCCCTGAAACAATCGCTTGAAATCTCCTAAGTTGAGGTCCATGAAGTACTTGATCCAGGGAAAGATATGCGGTCACTGTCTCGGATTTCTTTACACCGTGTGCTCAGCTTAACCACTTCTGTAGCTCTTGGAACTCTGCGCTTCTACTCTAGATCCGTTGTGTTACAGATCCACTCCCTGGCTGCCTGTGCCCTCCCGAGACTGAGCCTGCCCAGGACTCCCCATGGGCCTCTGCTCCCAGGTCACAGCCACAGAGAGGAGCTCTGTGAGTGAGAGTCCTCCTCCTCCACCTGCCCCAGATCTGGGCTTACAAAGCGCGGCAAGGCTGAGCAAGGACGGCAGAGGAGGACAGGCCCTTAGGTCCTTTCTCTTGTCTTTAAAAGACTCCCTGAGCAGTGCTCCTTCCAGGCTCAGAGTCTATCTCCTTGTGCCGGGCCAGGGCATTTCTGTGAGTCTCGGGAGGGTTGGGCGCAGAGCTGAAGACTGTCCGGGGAAGGGTGTGGCCCCTGACTCTTGTTCAGTGATCCAGTGGTAGCACATGGGGACCTGGCTGGACAGCTGGACCTTCAGGGCTCACAGGAAGCATTTCCCAATGTCCCCCAGCATCTCTCTTTTCTGCAAGGAGAGATTGTCTTCCTCTCTTTGAATCAGAATTGAATGAACTACACAGAACACTCAGAGTTTGGCGTAGAAAATGAAGGGTTTGCTTACCGTGTGAACTCAACATGATGGTGGGGAACAAATTAAAACTGATCATGATATTGCTCTTGTGTTTGCATTCCATAGTTTAAAAAGACGTGTGCCAGAAGACACAAATAGCCCAAGAGCTACGATGAGGGCCAGGTACCAAGTGCTACTGTTCTGTAGCCTGAGGGTATGACGCTGGGCTGCTGTGCGCCTCAACTTTAATCTGCAGCTGGAGGCGGTACAGAACACAAAGCCGGACCAGGAGCCTTCCCTGCAAGTGTGGAAGGAGCCCAAAGACTCGGGCTGTCAGAGAAGCCCCTTCTCGGTGCTGGCGGTCTCCTGGCATATGAGTGACAGCTCCACCCCTAGGCCCAGGTGGGCAACTCTGAGTACAGAAGCACCCTCGGCTACCACTCGGCTCAGCACCCGGTGCTCCCAGGCCAAAGTGGGCCTCAGCTCTCCCCTGGGAACTCAGTCTGTCCTGCTCCTGCCAGGTTCACACAAGGTCAAGCTCGGCTCGGCCGTGTGACTCTGATGCTAGCCAGAGGAAACCGTCACAAGCAAGGGCCATGGCCATGGCAGAGACGCCTCCCTCATCCCCTGGTCATTTCTGGTCATTCTCTCTGAGATGCTGCCCTGGAAATTGCAGGAGATCACCCATGCATACGTGCAGCTGTCTGTGTGTATGTGAGTGTGTGTGTGTGTGTGTGTGTGTGTGTGTGTGTGTACGAGACAGTTTTCCCCTCAGGGAGCAGGGGTTCACACTTTTGGGGTCTGCAGCTGACTCTGACGCAAAGCACGATGGCCCTGTGGTGGGGACCTTTACCCAGAGAATCGTCACGGCTGGCCAGTCCAGGAAACGTGATCTCAGGAAACTATGCCTTTCATCTTTATTCTTTCATAGTTGGCTCATCTTTCTCATCAGTCCATACATAAATAGTTATCTTGTATTAAATTCATTCAGTTTTACAAATTAAATCAGTAATTCTGCAGCCAAAAGCAGTAGGATGCGTTAAAATGAACATATTTCTTTTCAATCATTTTCATTCCCAGGCTTTTCAAGTGCTTTGGAGGCAATGATTGTTCCTCTCAAGCAGATGAAATTGAGAAGAAAAAAAGGATTTATGCCCTTAATGATGTACTAGGACTGAAAGGAAGCATCTTGATGGATGATCGTCTGACCACAGAAATACATTCTTTTATAACATTCTTTAATGAAAGCCATCAACAGGTTGCTTAGACTTATTAAATATTCTAACTACATTCTTTGTAATGAAAATTCCTTAAAGATATATGACAAAAAGAATACAGATCCTGAGGAGAGCAATCAAGGCCAGGTGTAAAGTGCTATTGATCTGGGGCCCAGGAGACCACGCAGCAGCTCTGGAGCATCAGGTTTAATCTCCAGCTGGACCCCATGCAGAATGCAAAGCTCAACCCCGAGTCCTTGGCGTGCCCGAGACCCCACAAGGTGCTGAAGAGGACTTGAGCTGCACAGAAGCCTGGCCTGTGGCTTGCGTCTTCACAGTGAGTGGAGAAAGTAGGTGTCACCTGGCTCACTGCCCTGCTCCGGGAAGTGCCCAGCAAAAATCCAGCTTGTTCCGGAGGGCACTGAGCTGCTCAAGGACATTCTGCTCTGTCTCTGCTTGTGGAAACCAGCCTGGGCCCACAGGTGGTCCTGGAACATCATGGATGTTTTGACTCCAACTGAGACTCTGATTCAGTTCCACGGAGATCTCAAGCCCTGCTCAGTAGAGCTGCCCTGGGGCGAGAGCCACTGGTCCACTTCCTGTGTCCGCTCTTCCTGGCTGAATTTCTCCCCATGTAGGCGGGGACAGAAGCCCTGAGTTATGGGGATGGGGAGGGCTGCACCCAGAGGACCCTGCCAGAGTCAGTCATCACTGCTGCAATGGCTCCCGTACCCCACCCCAGGCCTTTGCTGGGTGCCGCAGGCTCTGACGCAGCACGAGCCAAGGACTGCCCATGCTGCACACAGCGTGCTGCTTGGAAGGCCCTGGGGTCTCCATCCCTGCAGGCTTCCTGGGGACACAAGAGAGGAGACCAGAGCTTTGTGCAGATGCAGACGGCTCTATTGAAGAAGCACACAGGGAAGTCGGGGGTGGACCTGAGTGTACCATGGGGGAACACCAGATTCTCAGACACCTTAGACGCAGGGACGCAGGCTGAACAGGAGTAGCAAATGCATGTAGATAAACCACGGACAGTATGTGTGCAACTTCAAATGATCAGAAGCTTTCTGGAGCTCATCACGGTGGAGGGGACTGCTGTGGTCACTCTAAGACGGGGCAGTTGGGGAGGCCAATGCCCAGGAAGGCCCATGAATCTTATAAGGTGCTGTGGCTCAGGACAGTGTGCTGCGGGGGTCGTGTTCTCGGATCTTCTCCTGGCCCTTTAGGAATGCTCCTGTCTCAGTGTTCATAACCCTAGAGTCTGAGGTGGAGCGCACAATCCGAATGGTTGGAGAACTCCGTCTACTCCCAGGTCCAATACTCAAGTAAGGTCCCAACTCTCTTGCACGCCATTTATCCTAATTTTAAAAAAGTGCACACGGAACACATTTTTACTTTGACCTGTATTCGTGAACATTTTCATGAGAAGGTAAGGTTTACTACATTTTGACTTTTTCAGTTTTCTGTTAGGTTGCAGTGTTTTGTCCCATGGAGGAGCCTGGCGTGAGGTCCCTGGTGCTCAAGTGGGAGCCACCATTGCATGTGGCACCATCCACCTTGGGTGCGTGGCAGGCGGGCTCCCGGGTCTGCACGTGGCAGGTCTGTCTTGACCCCGGCTCTGAGGTGAGCCCCGAATCCTCAGCCACTTTAATAGGTAAGTGACAGGTGGCGACAGGGCCACATCTGCCCAGAGTTTGGAATCAGAAAGTCGGCTCTGAGGTAAGAATGTTTTGGAGGAAATAGCATTTAAGCATTTATGTGAAAGGTGTTGCGGGTATGGCGGAGAAGTACACTTGATCTGGGGATGGATCATCGCCCTTGGAGTCTCTGAAGCACTATCTCTTTGAAATGAGTGAGTATAACTTCTGGGGTTTGGATCACACAGCCAGTTTAGATCCATTAGAACTTTCCTCTCCCCCAAATGCACCTGGAAATGATAAAAAGAAAATCCAGCTGCCTGTTTTGAGTGATGCTCTCAAAGTTTTCCAAGATTTTTACAGTTTGGCTCCAGCCGACCGGCGCAGAGGGATCTGTTTTCAACACCAGAGTGTGAAATTAGGAGCAGAACTGCTGCTCGTGGAAGCCAGATTTGCTGCCCTCGTATCTCAGAGCCCACAACTAAAACAGCAGAAGTTCGTCATCATCGCTCTTGCTGCTCCTTGGAAACACATCGGCTAAACGTTCTGGAAACAGCGAGGAGGATTCACCGGTCCCGTGGAAATCATTCCGAGCACTTAAAATTGCGCATCAGAAAGGACATTTGGGAACTTTTTGCATCTTGAAGTTGTACAAATTTTTATTTAAAGACTGCAGATACTTTTACAAACGTGGAACCATGTGCCTATCTTAATGTGCAGCTCTGCCACTTTGGGGGAAAAACATCCCAGTGTGTGATGAACTAGCTGTGACCTCTTGCATATGTGTGCATGGATGTGTGCATGTTTGTGCATGTGCATGTGTGTAAAATGTGCTTGTATGTTTGCATTTGTGGTGCATGGGAGTGCACACATGCATGTGTTGGGTGTGTGCATTGGTATGTTTGCATGTGTGAGGGTTTACACATGTGCCCATGTGTGTGAGTGTGGTGTGAGGGGAGCAGAGCCCACAGGTCAAGTTGGATCCTCAAGAAGAGGGGGTATTGGCCTCCCTCAGTAGCCTCCTTCCACTGATGACCTTGTCCTTCATCTTTCTCCATGACTTGTGACCCCCGGTTGTGAGAGGCCAGCATGCTCTAGGGCCTCCTGTGCCCACATGCAGGGGCTGGGTGCCTCCCCAACATTGGTGGCAGCGTGTGGAGAGGGGCAGACCTGAGGACCCCACCCACTCCCCTCCTCTAACTGAAGATTCTAAATCAGGACTCCAGGGCCTGATGGATGAGTGGACGCAGATGATAATCATGATAGAACTCCACTGGGGCCCAGGAAAACCAAACGCGTGAGCCAGGTCTCTGCCCAGGGCGAAGCTGCCGATCTGACGTTCCTCGGTCTCATGCAGTGGAATCCACGGGTACCAGCTGGACAGACCCAGCCAAGGAGCAGGCACCAAAGTGACAAGAGCAGCTTGCCTGGCTCAGGAGGCTCAGGGAGCCCTGGGCTGGTCCCTGTCCAGCAGCTAGGAGACTTGGGGACACAGTGTCCATCAAGGTGGTGAGGACAAGCAGATCATGACAGGTGACCAGGAGCCACACTGCTCGGCCAGTTTGGCCTGCAGCAGGCAGCTTGCCTTCGACATGGCCCCTGTACCACAGAGGGCGATCAGAACAGCTGGGACGCCCGTCTCTGACTGAAGACACCGTGAGAGGACAGTGCACGGGGACGTAGGCAGGTGATAAGTCCACAGTGGCTGGATGCGCGGACACACCATGGCCACAGCTCTCAGGTTGTGACTTGAGCTGTGGGTGGGAAGGGCTCTGTGATGACAGCCGCAAATCCAGGACAGGGCCATCAGCCCTGTGTGACGATGTTGTCCTGCGAAAGGCCCTGCGGTGGACAGGAGTCTCGCGCTGTCCTTGGATGCAGAAGAGCCTTCCTGCACACTTGCTTCACTAATGCGTAAGCCGGTGCCTGAGCTGAATGCATGGACACCGTTTGTTAACTACACCCGGCATCCACCCCAATAGCTGTGCCACATACGGGAGAGGTCACTGTACCTGCTCTAGGGAGCTTGGGAAATGGGTGACCTGGGTGGCTCCAGAGGGTCACCTGGGGGCAGCGAGAGGGCTCGCATTACCACGCTGACAGCAGCGGACAGCGGAGGACACTGGAGCTGGGGTCACGGCAAGGTCACCACACAGTGACCACACAGCAGCCAGCAGTGGGTACCTGCCACCAGGCTCCTCTTGGGCACACTGTGGGGCAAGCGAAGAAGGGCACAGGAGGGACACAGGCCCGGCGACACAAGGACACTCAGGGCATGGCAGGAGGCGTCTTCATCCTCAAAGACGTCGCTATGTGAGCGCTGTGGCACTGCCACCTGGCTGGGTCACAATGAAGCCTGCGTCCGGGTCACCACTCGCTGCTGATCTCTTCCTTCCTGGCCTCTGCCGGGGCCTTCTTGGGGCATCAGTCAGCTTCTGCCCTGCTGGCTGGGCTGACCAGGGTCTCAGGCAGGTGCCTGCAGACGTGGGTCTGGGGTATGGGGAAGGCCGCTGCGCACGGTCACCCAGCCTCTGTCCGGTTGGACTGAACCCCAGGGGAGCTAGGGGTGGGGAGAGGGAGCATGTCCCTGCCGGAGCACTTCAGGAACACAGACAGGCGCCGTCCTCAGGTGAGTCAGATTCAGTACAAAGGTGTGTGACTATCAAAGCATTATCTCTGCAAGCGGGGCAGGATCCAGCTCTGCCACTATGGGTGTCCTGAACACCCTGGGCCACAGGCTGTGTGACGTGGACCTCGGGGCCCACAGGCCTCTCTGGATGAGTGTGGAAACTACACACTCTGGCCGCGGTGCTGGAGCTGCCGCACACCCTGTATGACGAGATGCAGGTGGGGCAGGGACAGGGGCACAGGCTGGACCTGGCTGAGGACTGAGATGGGCTGGGTGGTGCACCCAACCTCAACCCGCAGGGCTCCTCTTCCCCTGAGACCCTGGTGCCTCTGCCTCATCCTGCCTGTGGCCCTGAGTTCCAGGCCCTGAAGCATCTCCCGGAGTTGTTCCTGGAGGTGGCTGCAGCTCTGGCGGTTGCGTTTACCCCTCTGAAGGCCTTGGGCCCAGCACACTGGCTGGATCCCCTGCCGGCCCAGAGAGCCAGGCTGTGTGTCCGGCGACCATGGTGCTCCCCAGGCCCTGCCCTGATTACTGCCCCACCAGGTGGCCGTGCTACAGCAGCTCACACACTTGGGCTGCTGCTAACTTCTCAGTCTTCAGCCAAAACGGGGGCCTGGCAGCTAGCAAATTACACCGAGGACTTGGGTTTCTCCACCTCTGAATGGCTGGACTCCTGCGGCCTGCCGCCAGCCGTGGAAATGCCCTCCTCTCACAGGAAGCTGGTTTCCATCCCCACTTCCTATGGTTTCTTTTTGCATGGTGGGTGGAGCAGGGCTGAAGCCTCGCAGAGTTTGACTGCAGGCAGTGGGGGCCACTGTGGGGTCCAGGGGAAGGTGGCCAAGGTCACGCTCATCCTGCAGCCCAGTGACCAAGTGCAAGGCAGATACAGGACGCAAGCCCACCCTACGCCAGAGTGATGTCACTGATGCTGTTCCTCCTCAATGGCGTCGTCATTTGACTCCGTGTCCCCCACAAGCCGGGGCAGTGTCCATCCGTCCACACCACGCAGGCCTGAGCTATTCCATTTAGGACTCGTTGCCCTGACTAAGGGCCGCTTCTGTGGGGCCACGTGGCAGCCGGTGTGGTCACTTTGAACACAGGCCTCACCGCACCCGCCCATGCACTCGATCTCTGTCACAGGAGCAGGGTGGAGGGGCCGGAAGGAGACTCAGCGGTGTGCAGAGCCATCACCCCCTTCCCGCGGGAAGCCGCTGGGATGCAATTCCATTCCTCGCTTCTCCTTTGATATTTTTTTAGGGAACAAGATCAGATGTTGTACACCAGTATCGAGTTTTCATAACCATATAGAATGAATGTTCCAGCCTGTAATTCAAACAGTGGGGTGCCAGGTCAGGAGGAGGTGAACATGGGAGCAGGC
Source organism: Chinchilla lanigera (assembly GCF_000276665.1). Lineage (NCBI taxonomy): Eukaryota > Metazoa > Chordata > Mammalia > Rodentia > Chinchillidae > Chinchilla > Chinchilla lanigera. The sequence continues at coordinate 1,280,340 of NW_004955504.1, forward strand.
CTAGGGGCCCCGGGTGGTGCGTGCTGTGCACACATGGGGGTGCTGGGTGCAGTGAGGTCCTTGGTGCTGGTGTGAGGAGTGTGGTGACTTGGGGCCTCCTGCACACACACACACACGCACACGCACACGCACACGCACGCACCCAGCCTCGGTGGCTTCCCGCAAGACAGTGACGTGGAGCTGCTGCCATAGAGATGCAGTGAGAGCAGGGCGGTAGGGACCCGAGCTGATGAGGAGCCCTGGGACCTCCACCTCCACTGCAGAGCCACGGAGCATGGGGATTGGTGTGTGCGGATGGGGATCATCCCAGAGATGCAGCCAGCCGAGCTCCAGTCAGGGCCTCCTGGTGCTGTTCTGCCTGCTGGTCCCGCATGCTGCCCTGGAAGACGCTGTGGTCCCTTCTCCCTCCCCAGGTAAACGATCCCCGTGGCTTCGAAGCTGCCCTAAAGCCCCTGCTTCAGTTTCCAGCCCCTGAGTCCAGCATCCCCTCGAGGGGTGCTGCTTCCCATGTCCTCTGGGAGCAGAAGCCCCACGCGTGGCCATTTCCCATCCGTGTCCTCCACGTCTGCCCCTCCTCTGACCACCTCCCTTCCCCAGGCTGCACACGGGCTAGCTGTTTGGGCTGGGCTCCTGTCCCCATGAAATGGTGCCCACAGGGCACCACCTTCTCTTTTTGGTTCTGCCAGGGCTGTGCGAAGTCATAACATCGCGAGGAGGGACTCCCCAGACAGGTGTCACCGTGGTGTTCGCCCGCCCCCCTCTCCCTCCTCCTGCTCCAGCTCTTCCTGCTCCTCCTCCCAGGGAGAAAGAGTTCACACCCTGTCCACCTTCCGTTCCATGTGACGCTGTGCTGTGTGTGCTGGCAGCTGCTGGCTCCCTTGTCCTTTGCATTAGTATTTCAGGAGCGGAGACAGCCCTCAACCACCCTTTTCAAGCTCAGCAGGTGAGAAGGGCTGTTTCAGGGACATGGGACAGCGCGCAGGTCCTGGGCGGGCCTCGTGGGCCCTCCAGACTTAAGCCTCTGTTGTGGCACTGATTTCTGAGCCCCAGGAGCTCATCGCTGTGTGCAAGGTGGACCCCTGTGCCTCTTGCTCTCCCCGTCTTTACTTCTGTCCAGAATCCTTCATGAGAAGTAAACTCCCTTGGTGCAAGTGCAGGTTCTGTCTGTGGGGTGTTTAGCTCTCACCACTTTGTTCAAAAGTGAATAAAGAATATACAGGTAGAACTAGATTCCAAATATGGTTAGATCTCACAGTGTCTTTTCTTCCTTTTCAGACAGAGTGCAATGGGTGTGAAATATGTCTAAATTTATGGTTCCTGATTGAAGAAGCATTGTCTTTTATGCCATCAGTCGGAGCCACAGGCCAGCCCTCCGCACCCTTGGCTGGCCTGCCCCTCGCTATCTCTGGCTGTTTGTTCCAGGCGCCCGGCACCCCTCTCACCCTCTGCTGTAGAGGCCCAGAGCACAGCTCCCTGCCCAGACTCGGGTCCATTTGCCGTTCCTCCTCATAGAATCCAGCCCTGGCCTGCTTAGCTTTCCTAGGACATGAAAACAAGAGTCAGCCTGCATCACTGAAATGCACAGACGTCTGTGTCAATACTGCGTTGCTTCTCGGAAGACAGTGACTGCCTCTTGTGAGACGCACCAGGAATGCCCAGAGCGCCCTGGGGCTACGCTGCATTTATTTTTATTTTTTGTTTTTTGCAGTGCTAGGGATTGAACCTAGGGCCTTTATACTGAGCTACATTCCCAGCCCTTTAAAAATCTTTTTTTTTTTTTTTTAAATTTTGAGACAGGGCCTTGCTAAGCCACTAAATTGCCCAGGGAGTGTTTGAACTTGTGATCCTGTCTCCCCTCCCAGAGCACGGCGATAACAGGTGAGCATCACTACACCTGGCTCTGGGTGTCCATTTGTCAAGCCGTCCCCTCTGCGTCCCTCCAAAATGCATCTTGGTGTGTGGCAGCCACCAGTCCTTCCAGTGCTAATGACAGAGGAGTGCTCACAACTCCAGTTTAGTCCAGCAAAGCCACAGGGCCCAAGAATGAGTTAGGGCAAATCCTCCCACACAGCCAAGCCTCAGAAGTTCGGAAATTTAGACTACAGAAACAACTTCACCTTCTGCAGGCTGCAGTGCTGTTTGCAGTGAGCAAGTCACTCAGTACGGCCCAAAGAGAAAAGGGCACAGCTCGCCCTGGTGAGGTGACGGTGTCCACACTGTCAACGTGTCACCAGCGCCTCCTGCCAGGGGCGGCAATCGCAGAGCCGAGTACCCCCGCCCCCATGTTGGTCACGTTCCTGGTCGCTGGGATGTGGTACCCGGCATCTGCAGCTTCAGAGGGGAGAGGTGCATCTTGCTTCACATTTCAGTCCGAACTCGGCTAACTGCAAGGCAGGACACATGGCACAGGTGCCTGGCGGAAGAGAGCTGCTTGGGGCATGGCAAACAGGAAGTGGAGAGAGAAGGGAGGAGCCAGGAGTGAAACGAATCCTTCCAGGCCATGCCCCCAGGGACCGCCTCTTCTACCAGGCCCCCCCCCTCCAGGACCGCCTCTTCCGCTAGCCCCTGCCTCCTAATGCAAGGCCATTGGCCGTGACCCAGTCACCTTCCCAAAGCCCAGCTGTGAGTGTGTGAGGCTTTGGGGTCACCCAGACGTGAACCACAGCATCCTTAGTCCTTAGGAGGAGCTGGCAGTAGACTCCTGTATTCACGGGGCTTCCCGTGGGCTGACGATCTGCACAGAACTCAGCAGGGTGGGGATGCAGAGCACGCTGACCAGCTTTGTGAGAGGACAGGCGAGGGCCCTGCCCTGTGTTACAGCCTGTAGGTGATAAGCAGAGAAAGAGACACGGGTTGGTGCGGCAGTGACAGCCTGGACGGCAGGGAGGGCCATCGCAAGGTTCTGGAGGAACACACTCCCACGGGGAAGACGTACCCCCAAGCTAAAGGACGCTGCTGGCCCGGCCACTGTCCTGACCCTGTCGGCCCCAGTGCACACCTGCTCCCCTCCTCCTGGCCGCACCCCCACAACCTCTGGTGCAAGTCTGGCCTGCTGGACCTGGCCAGGAAGGTGGAGCTCCACTACTGAGGCAACTGGTCATCCCACCACATAGCTTGGAAAGCAGTGGTTTTGGGTAGAGGTGGGTGACAATAGCTGGGATCCCTCAAATTCCCGTCCACATCTTGAGGAAGAACTTTTCCTCCTCTCAGGGGTGCCTGCTGCTGGGGTCACCCGAATTTTTACTTCTGACTGCCCCCCCGGGTTAAAGTGTGGTTTTGATATTTAAGATGAAAGACTGAGCAGACAGCCCTCGGGAAACAGCAGCTTCCCCTGAGCATTTGAAGTTGCCACGGGGTCCCACACCCGCCTTCCTCTCGGAGGCTTTCTTAGTCTACTGTGTGGGGAGATTTTCACGCATCCGCTAAGACGATTTCAGACCAACGCCTGGAGCCAAGTTAAGTGCAAGAACAGTGCTTTAATCTTCAGAAAGTCTGCCCATTAGGACCCCACTTGGGTCTTTCTCCACTGTCATTAATTTCCCCCTTGAACCTGCCTTCTCTCTCTGACAAAGTAATGATCTTATTTGAGTCACTGATGATTATCTGGCTGTATCAGACTTGAAAACTGTAATTTGAAAAAGGTGAGTCCGCCACTACCTTTCGTCTCCCAGGGACGATATTAGAGGACCTCTTTCCAGTGTAAGCAGACATTCTTTGTCTAGGGATTTGAAATCCCATAGAATATTAAAGTTCCATCTCTAGCTCTAAAATACACTTTTAAAGTCTGTTCTCTGTGGGGCTGTTTCAGTCCCTGGACGATTGTAAGTGACATTAAACAGCAGGTGAATTAGGCTCAGTGTGAGTCCCTCAGTGGAAATGTATGTTTAAAGTAATGGATTCAGGTGAGTTCTGTGAGCTGGGCCACTGCGTGAGAGCTGGCGGCGGATCCCGGGCTCTGCCCCACTGGCCTGGGCCACGAGAGCCCGCAGCAGATGTCCTGCGCCTCCAACCTGGAGAATCTGCTGAGTCTGTGAGGACCCCATTGAGGCAGCCCTCGATCGACCCAAGCTCCTCGGCCTTGAGCTCAGAGCATGGCTTGAGCTGTGGCTGAAATGACAGGGAGAAGGTGAGACCTGGTACCCCAGAAATGACAGTGATGGCTGGTGCCCCAGTGCTGGGTTGGTGACAAGGCCACTTGCCTGTGTGTGTCCCCTCCCTTTCTGGCATGGCGTCACAGTCCCAGATGTCTGTGACCGCTGCAGTGTGAGGTGTCTTCCCGGGGTGACGGATGCTATCAGACACCATGGCTGTGCAGTGAGGGAAAGGCCTCATCCGTCTGTCCTCCAGTAACGCCAAGGTGTCATCATCTTTTCTGGGGTGCTGGGTAGGGGAGGGCACTGTCCCTCCTGTGTCACCATCACTGCTAGGAACAGCTGTCCTGTGGCAAGGTGAACGGCGTCTGAGCTTTCATGGGAACCATTGGCCACTCTCCTAGTTACCCGTCCCCATGGGGTGTGCACTTCAGGGTCACTAGGTCACCCCGGCGTGACCTGAGCCCTCCCCATGCTGAGGACTCAGCCCTGGCCCCATTCTGGTGCCTGGGGAGCCTGTGTGCGGCATGGAAACCAGGGGACAGGGCCAGGCCATGAGGCCATCCCCTCCGGCTCTGCAGGGAGGAGCAGCACAGGGACTGGAAGGGACCGCCCTGGGTCACAGCAGATACTGGGGCAGCAGGCAGAAATCTCCGGTCTGCATGGTCCTCGCCCAGCACTGCCAGGCACGGGGGTAGGGGGGTGGGTAGTGTCCCAGCCAGGCAGGTGTGGCCCTGCTCTAGGCCCCGCCCCCCCACTTTCCCTGCCCCCAGCTCATGGTTTCCTCACCCACAGAGACACGGACAGGAGCGCCACACTGTGACGAGTGGGACCATGTGGGGGACCGCGGTCAGCGTGGGGCAGCTCCACATGGTGTCCAGTTCTCACGAGTTCATACCGGAGCACCTCTGGGCTGGTGAGCAGTTGACTGGAGACCGAGAACGGAAAACAGAACTGACTTGGGAGCATCGCTTCAGCAGGGTCTAGAATGGCACCGAAGCACACCGTGGCCACAAGTATGTGAAGACCGCTCCCCGGGCAGCACCGGGCACCGGGCACGGCAGAGGGAGCTGCGGGTGTGGGCGGGAGGCGGGTGACGAGCTGTCCCTTCCGCTTCTTTGCTTCGGGAAAAGCACAATGAGCAGGCACCTAGCACTCGGGGCCCTCTGTGGAAGGGGCCCACTTTAGTGCCCACCCTTGTTGCCTGCCTGAGGTGTGTTCTCCAGTCAGAGGGCCGAGGTCCAGAGGGGAATGGCCAGGCCTGCGGCACACACGGCCAAGCCAGGCCTCATGAGGATGAGCACAATTGCAGAGCCGGCGAGTGCCCGGGGCTTCTCACCTTCGGTCGCTAAACAATAAGCCGTGCTGCCTTACGTTCTACCAAATTCTTTCTTTTTCTGATCCTGGTTTCGTCTTGTGTGCATGTTACATCGCCAAAGGGAACACCACCCACATCAGCATGGTTCTACAGCACCATTTTTATTCCGCTGTTAGCTCAATTAATTAGAGAGATTGGAAGCACTTCTAACTGCACTTTGCTAGCGTGAACTTGTCAGCGTTGTCAGACGGGAAATCAAATCCACAGAATCTTTAAACAGAATCAAAGGTAAGAAAAAGTGCTGCAAGCTTTTACGGCGGGAGACCTGGCTGCTAAGGACACCTTCCTGCAGACAAGCCCGCCACGCCCCAGCCTGTGAGCTGTCTTCCTCGGACTTCCAGCCCGAGAGATGCCTTCTGCAGCCCCCGGCTCAAGCGCAGGGACATCTGTCTGTAACGTTCCCTGCACATCCCGAATGCGTCGCACAGTACTCTCCCCTCCCCGCCACACCCAGAAGCTCCTGTTGGCAGAGATCTTTCATAAACAGCCTTAGACTGTGGAAAGAATTCCTCTGAAGAGCTTCAAAGGCATACTCTACTTTTCACGTAATGATGAGTCTGCGTTGTGCAATGAGGAGAGAAACAGACATCTTTCAAACCTTCCCAGCATCCACTTTCGTCCGGGCTTCTTCCGTGGGGTCTGTGCCTCCCTAGTCCCTGAACGTAGCATCTGGGAGACATCAGACTCTTTCTGCTGAGGACATGTGACCCTGACCATCCGTGCCCCAGCCCTCCCTCCTCCTGGGGCCAGGAGCACTGGCCATGCAGGATGTAGTTGTGAAAAGAAACTTCAAGAACAGTGAGCAAGCAGATGTCCCAGAAACAAACGCAGGGCCCCGATTTCTCCGGGCCAGGACACAGAATAGCTGCCTGCCTGGAGGCCACTCCTGACCGTCACGTTCCCGAAGGATGAAGGCTGGTGTGTGGATGCCCAGGAGCACTTGAGCCGTCTCCAGATCGCACTCACGTGCAGGCCGCTTCCTTACAGAGGGGCCCAGAAGTGTAGCCCGCAGCTCTCCCTGCTGACCTTGGGTTATCCCTCTGCACTGACTGCAGCCACTGTTCCTCACTTCCAAAACTGCTGAAGTCCTGAAGTCTGCATTCTACAGTTCTGTCTTATTTTTGTTTGTTTGGTTGGTTGCTCGGTCTGGTGTGATACTCAGGCTTGCCTGAGAAGGGTAAGATGTCTACTTGGGTCACGCTCTGCAGATTGAGCGTTACGTTGCTTTGACTGGAAAGCGCGTGGAGTCTGAACAGGGCAGGGAGGCAGAGGAGCCGGGAAACTGTGTTCGGGGCGCAGGGCACTCGGCCCTTCTCCTTTCCGCAGGATGGAGAATGTCGCGTGAATGTCCCTGAATCAGTGCATGCTAAGCGTAGGATCAGCTCCTATGAGGGGCAGCTGGGAGGGTAATTAGAAATCCCAGGTGGATTTACGACAAAGCGTGAGTGTTGTGCTTTAACTCCGAATCCTGTAGCGAGGACTGACTGGCAGGCAGTTGAGAGGAGCACATCAGTAGTGTCTGTGCGGTCTGGTTAGGAACCGTAATGGTGAAATGTTTCCCAGGATGGCGTTTAAACAGTAGAGTGGCATAAGGACCCAAAACTTATAAGGGGAAATAATAAATAACTATGTCACACAGAGAAAAGGTCTTGGGGGAAAGAAACCTACCCTAGCATGTTTAAATAAACCTGGGAAGTAAAATTATGGGTTATTTTTTCTTTTTTTCTGAAAAACAATTTTCAATTTTCCAAGTTTCTACTAAGGTGACTTTCGTAATTAACCAGGACATTTAGAATCCCCTTTGAGGGTACTGGATTGGCAGATAGAGTACTCCCAAAGACAGTGATGATGGCCTGCTGGGTCACTTCTCATAGTGACGAGGAGAGCTGGACAGCACCTCTGTTGTCAGCATGGCTGCGTGACAAAACCCCGTAGACAGCAGCGCAGGCCACAGAGGCTGCTTCTTGCCACGGGAGGTGGGCATCCAAGGTCCTGGCGCGCAGGGCAGGCACCCTCGGGCTGTGCGTGGCTGTCCTCTTGAAGCTTGTCACCAGACTGTTCCCTGTGAAGAATGAGGTCCCACCCTCCTGATCTCTCCTCAAGGATCCCTCCCAGGGGTGACATCACACCCCCCCATGGGGCTCTGGCCAGTGGATAGGGTGGGGACACAGTTCAGGTCACATAGGCCCCACAGGGGTCCCAGACAGGCCCTTCCGTGGCCACCTGGGTGTGTGTGGGTGCGGGACTGGGACGCTGCCAAAAGCCAGGCCAGCTCTGAGTTTCCCAGCTTTTTTTGGACACCAGGTCCAGGGAGTATAACACACAGGCCAAGCCCTGGTGGATGGATGCCTTGCTAGGGGTTCCCAGACCCTGCCAGGGAGGAGGCCCCAGCGCCCAGGCCTGTGAGCTGCTCTGCCACCAGCGCCAGAAGGGCAGGCAGCACGGCTGCTCCAGCTTCCCGAAGATCAGGCTGTGAAGGAAGGAAAACCTGGCAGGAGGAGCAGGGCCCTGGAGCACACCCCAGGTGTCCACGCGGCTGCTCTGCAGCTCTCAGCCCGGCAACCGGGGGAAGCCGAAGGCTCCTAGTCCCTGCTGGAGGCTGGCTGGGCCCTCCAAGAGCAGTGTGGCGACCGCAGCCACAGTGCCGGTCTCCGGGTGCAGTCCTGCGCTTGAGTGCTGGGGAGGAAACAACCTGCACTGAAAGGAGGGATTGTACTCGTCATAAATTCCGCGGAGAATAATTCTGCTCCAGCTCCAGGCGGGCAGGAGGGCGTCTTTGATGGGGAACATGAAGGATTGCACGGAGGTGGAAGGTCAGGGGGCCGCACCTGACAGGTGTGCTCCTGGTCCCCGGCCAGGTACCTTATGAAGACTAACCTGGGGCACATTTGCATCTGAAAATCCAGCCTGACATCCAGAGAAATCAAAGTGCCTGACACAGCTGACAGGTTTATATTTGGAAATGGAGTTGAAACGCAGGCTAAGGGTCCCAAGGAGCCCCACCACCTTCCCTGGCTGCCTCGGAGCTGTGCCCAGGAGCACGGGGCCTGGCCACCTCCAGTGTCTGCACGGTGGACCTGCAGCTGGCCAGACACTTGCCGGATGGCCGCGGGGCGGAGGAGTAAATAGGGAGTCCCGGGGTGCGGTGGGGAGGGCATTCATCAGACAGCACAGGTCACACCCGAGTGAAAACCACAGAAAATAAAAGCTGGAGGCTGTGGAAAGGGCCACAAGAGGCAAATCCTGCTTTTAGCTGAGAACCAAGGCCTGGCCTCCCGCTGCCCTGCAGGGCCAGGGGCTCTCCTCCACACCTGTCCTCACGGTCACTCCACAATGGGGACAGCAGGGTGTCCTCTTGTGACATGCTCAGGGGGGTAACCTGGGGGCAGAGCAGAGCCCCCTTCCTCCCCGGCCGCAGGCTGCTGCTTTCTGTCCAGTGGTCACTGCTGAGGGCCGAGGACCCTGGCACTGCAACCCTCACCCAGCCATCTCTGGGCCTCGGAGGGGCACAGTGAGGTCTCCTGCCCACACTGCTCGGGGCCGGGAACTTGGGGCTTCTGGGGGTCCTCTCCTGACACAGTGATATGTGGCTTCTGGTTTCACATGTGGATCTGCTCTTGTGTGGACAGCATCCTGGGACTGGCCCTGGGCACAGCCTGGAGGAACTGTGTCACTTGTGCAGGCAGCTCCTCCCCTAGCTGGCTCCTCCTTCCCACGGAGGACACAGGACCCTGAGGCCCGCCTGGGTCACTGTTGGACCAGCACCACCCTGCTGCCCTGCTGGTGTCATGGGACACAGTGAATTAGTGTCGCTAAAGTCACTCTGAAGTATGGGCGAGGGAACCCATATCCAGCCTCAGGCAGAGCGCCTGGAGAGGTAGCAGAAGGAGGTCACGGGCCGCCACCTGTGGGGACAGAGCCTCCCCTGTCCTTGGGCCCCAGGGGTCTGATGTCTTCTCCCTGAGTGACGCCAGCAATGGGCCAGGCAGGCAGCTGGAGCCTGGGACAATGGGACACCCCAGTAATAGAGGGCACAGCCTGCAGGGGAGCAGCTGTCAGGGCGGGAAAGCTCCTGCCCCCTGGATGCCCCATTCTGCTCCTTGCGGGCTGTGGAGCATTCTGCTCTCCAGAACTTGTGCCACCCGGCCTTGCTGGAGTCTGGAAGATCAGTGTGCAGACCCAGGAGTCATCCCGGTGTCCCTTGAAGGAAGCCACGTCTCCTGGCAATGATCCTTCTTCCTGTGTTCGTGGCCCTCTGAAGGCAGGTCTCTCACGCTCAGAAGGTGTGTGACATCGCAGGAAACCGCCACCCCGCGTGAGGGACGCCAGGACACTGCACCACGTGCACAGGAGTGGCACTTAGCCTCGTGTCCTGCCGCTAAGACGGAACTGACTTGCGGTTTGTCTGGTTAAACATCTTCCTTAAGTCTCATTACAAGCGGGAGTAACACGCTTTTCATTTCTAAGATGTGATTAAACTCACATCCGCTCCTGATTGAGGTTTGAAATCTTTTATTTAGGGAAAAAAATAGACTTCAGAGGGAAGCAGTCTAGTGCTGTGACACTCTGCGAGACCATTAAATTTAATCCTTCCTTCACATGCACTCCAGGGGTGATTTCAATTAAATTTGTTCAAAATTTATCAGTTTCCTGCATGTTGGCATAAATGATTCAGGACCACTTACACGTTCGCTGAGCAGAAGGTACGGAAGGGTGCGCGGTATTGTTACAACTTTCCACAGTTTCTTCATAAATTCACCTAATAGGAGTTTCTATTATTTAAAGCCCTTGTCTGCCGCATGCAGCGGTCCTGTTGTTTTTGCAGGGACAGAATCCGATTAGCTATGCACGTTTCGGGAGCACCCGGTGCCACACACCTGGCCTTCCCCGAGACCTGCCCTGGCCGTGCACGAGGACAGAAAACAGCGTCTGTCCCCTGGGGAAGCGCAGGGACCCGAGTCTCCAGACACAAGGTGCCAGCGCTGGCGGAGAGCACGGTGACTCTTGGGGGACTGGCTCGGCCAGCAAGCAGGAGAGGAACTGTGTAGGAGCAGGGTCAGGGGAGGCTGAGAACGTGAGAGGGGGCGGCCATAGCCTAACTCCCTGGGGGACACCAGGCACACAGGGGCATGCAGCGGCTGCGGGCCACGAACTGCTCTGTTTCGGCCGTTTCCTGGGCTCTTTTATTTCCCCAAGAATTTGTCCAGAGAAACCTATCAGGGAAGGGTTCACCACAAATCCGAATGTGTGCTGGTGACCCGGGGAGGATTTTCATTTGCTTTTTCCTCTGTGCAGTTGCACTAGAGAGACACTTTATGCCTCCTAGCTGCTGTTTGCTGTGTGGGCGCAGGTCACCGTTGCCCTGAACACAAACGTGAACATGAACACGAACTCAAACATCTTGCCACAGTAGCAGAGAAGGGGACCACGCTGCACAGACCCTGGCTGAGGTGGACACCAGGTTTCCCTGGAGGACGTCAGCTGACCAGAAGTTTGGGGTTTTGTGGACACGAGCTGCCCCCGATACGCCTGTTCCCCAGGACTCAGTCAGGTAGGGAGGCCTCACCGAGGGACGCCAGCCTTGCGCACATGGGAATGAAGTGAGCACCCTGGGAACGGGCTTTGAAAGTTGTCTGCTGAGTTCTTCAGGCAGAGACGGTCACTCTGTCCTCGTCCTGGACTCGTCCTGGAAACGGTTGCTGTGGAGGAGCCCTACAGTGGGTCTGGCAAAGCACATCTGCAGGAGACCCCGTGGGTCCCATCTCCCCGGGACACTCTCAAGGCCTCAGCATGGAAGCTGCTTTCTCGGGGACAAGCACCTCGTGCTCACTCAGTCTCACTGCTGACTTGGAAGGGAGGCCTCAGCCCCTGCTCCGGGCTTCATCCTGAGGCAGGGGTCCCGTGGGCTGCCCAACAGACACGGTGGAGGAATCTGCAGCACTTCCCTGTAGAGACTCAGGCTCCCAGCTTCCCAAGAAGTGTTGCCTTGGACAAGGAGTGTGCGTGTTATGACCCTCAGTGTTACCCGCAGAGGGGCCACACCTCAGGAGGTCAGAGGTCAGAACCCACGGTGCAGGGCAGTGGCCCTAAGTCCTCGAAATCCTCCCTCCTTAATTGCTCAAAGGGCATTATGGGAGCCGTGACTGAAGATGCGTCGGTGCGTGGGGACTCTCCCTGCGTGGCAGAAGTGATGGAAGATGTTCCAGCCAACCTCAGTGTCTCTCAGAGGGGAGAACGGCCACTGCTGCTAACCGCAGCTATGCAGGAGCCGGAGCCAAAACCTTGCAGTGGCCGCAAAGCTGCAGCGGAAGCCCAACAGCGACTTCTCACCGGGAACAGCAAGGCGGCCGTGTGATGGGAGGGGCGTGCAGATGCCGGAGAACACACCGTGCACCGACTTGTGCGCTGTGGGGCCTAACCTTCAGAAATCGAGTCAGGCCAGAGGGTGCCCTGAAGACAGCAGGGTGAGGACCTCTGGAGCTGTTCTCACCCAAACACCAAAGAGAGAAACTATACAAGCTTTGTCCAAATCAGACTTTCAGGAATCTAGAAGTCAGTGCAAGGAGTGTTCATTTGAGGACACAAACGAATCTCAGCAAGAGCTTTACAGGCCCGTTCCTGTCTCTCCCTCCAGAGTGGGGTCAATTTGGAAACCAACAACTTGTAATCACAGCGAAACCCTGGGAGAGCACGGGATGGGGCAGGTACTCCTTCCATCCTGTACCCCAGGGACCAACATTTTCTTTCTGCCTGTTGGTGGTGCCAGAAAGATCCGCCCCCGAAGCTGCCTTTACCTGACCAGCCGGGCTCGCTCAGCAGAGCAGCCTTTGCTGCATGGCACACGGGGAAAATAGCTGAGCTGGTAGTTGACCACTGAGGTTGGTTGGACAGCAGACAGCAGAGGGGACTCTGTCATGGTGACCAACCACTTATGAGAAAAAGCGGAGAGTGGAATCTCCCAGGGCATCAGAAACTCCACATTTCTGAGACTCTAAGAGGTTATGTGCCTGTGCACAGCTGCTTTTGTTCTCAGGAAAGAGCAGAGAAGGTCCCATGCTCTCGTATCTATGCTGTGCCCGGACAGGAACTGGAGGCGGAGGTAGAGTCACAGCCTGACTGGCTGAGTCCTGAGCATGCTCCTGACCTGCACACAAAGTTCCTCGGTGGATTCGGGGAGACGTGTTGTCTGCCCTGTGCTTAGCTGGTCACCAAGCTGAGTGGAGTCTTAAGAAACCACACATGAGGAATGGAAACCTGTGGAATTAGTTAAGAAAATCTAGTGAATGAACCAACAAAATGAAAGGAAAATGAATCAAAGAGCAGCAACATCAAATACTGCTGGTGGGGACAGATCTAATATCTAAGATGTGTCACATTATAACATTTAAAATGTGCAATATTCCAGAATGACTAACTATGAGACATCAAAAAGAAAGAAAAAAAAGAAAGAAGAAAGGAAGGAAGGAAGGAAAGCAGAAGAAAGACGATGTGACTCAAACATGGAGGAGAAGACAGTGGGTGGGGGCACCCGGGAAATCTGGGTGCTGGGCTTCAGAGAAGACGCATTTTAACAGGTATTTTGAGTATGTTCAAAGAACCGAAGGACACTGAATAAATGACTAGGAGACAGTATGGGAATCCTCTCTTCAAGTAGAGATGTGAAAGTTACATAAATTGGAAAAAAGAAAGAAATGAATAGAAATTCTGGAGTTGAAAAGTGCAGTTACTGAATTGAAAATAGCACCAAGACAGCTCAGGTGTAGCTTGGGATGAGAATCCATGAAGGTCAAGAAAGGTAGCTGAGGGGGAGTGAAGGGTGCCTGAGAGTCCTGGGGATACCACCCACCACCCACCATCCACCACCCACCACCCACCACCCTAACACGGCCTAAGGCACTCGCTGGGGGAGAGGAGACGGAGAGCGCCAAAAGTGTATTTGAAGAAACAGTGCCCCAAGCTGCCCTCACCTGTGAATGACTTCATCTAATGCCCAGGAGGCTGGCGCACTCCAAGGAGGACATCGCAGGGCCCCAGCTGGACACATCATGATCAGGAGCTGAAGGAGAAGACAGCCTCGCTTCAGCGCACGGGAGAAGCAGCTACACGACCTGGAGCGACCAAGAGGACTGGCCGCTCCCTCTTATCACAGACCCGAGACCAGAAGGCAGCAAGGTGACACACTGAAAGGGCGTCCACTGAGAATCCCATACCCTGAAAAGCCGTCCTTCAAGAGAAGGGGCATTAAAAAATGCCCGATAAGGGGCTGGGGATTTAGCTCAGCGGCAAAAGCGCCTGCCTGGCAAGCGCAAGGTCGTGAGTTCGGTTCCCGGTACCGGAGAAAAACCAAA
>NW_004955504.1:1294305-1438054 GCF_000276665.1 Chinchilla lanigera
ATGTATATATATATATATATATATATAGAGAGAGAGAGAGAGAGAGAGAGAGAGAGAGAACACCAAATAACATGGATATCAGGAAAAGAAAAACTCATATAAATACCTCAATACTAGATTCATCGAGGCATCATGACATTAACACGAGTTCGCTTTGGCTTCTGCAATGGCAGGAGGCACTCACAGCGGCCGCAGGAGCCTCTGGACGCGTCTTAGCACAGGGAGCTGCCGGAGTGGGCGCCTCTGCCGCACACTCTGTGTTCACCACTGAATGTCTGCACCCGCATGTGCTGCCATCCCCGCCCCATCGCGATGGCATCTGCTCACGCGGATGCAGCTCTCACACGTGGGATCAGTGCCCTCATGCCGGGGATCTTCCTGCCACCTGAGGACACGTGACAGGCGGCTGCCAGCAATCACAGCCAATCTCTATCTTCCTGCCTCCAGAACCATTGTTTGACCGTAAGCCGCTCTATGTGGGGCTTCCTGTATCAGTCCGCATAGGCAAGACAGTTTGTTCCTCCTCTTCTTCCTGTTCTACTTGAACAATCACTGCCTGAAGCAGAAGTCAGGACCCTGTGTTGGCGGCGTACAGTGTGTACGGCTGTGATTTGTTATAAACAAGTGTGCGTGCACGAGTGTGCACGGACGACCCAAAGAAGGGCAGAGAGGAAAAGGGAGACAGACGCGAAGGTCTCCGCGTTATCGTGGTTGTGTTGTCATTCACTCTAAGTTGCCTTAAACTAAGACATAAGCGATAATTCCGAGATGAAGCACAAAAACACAAAGCCCCTCCAAACGTATAGTAAAATAAACTATGAGGAGATTTTAGAAACACTCTACCACACAAAAGGCAATAAGAGGAAAGAACAAAAAGACAGCCTGCAATGCACACCAAAGAAGCAGGGAAACATAGCAATATATCAGAGAAAATCCTGCCTTACTAGTAAACATGTTAACAATGACTGAATTAAACCTTCCAATTAAGAGGCACATTGGAAAGGTAAACTAACATAAAGATGCGTTACTGTCAGACCCCTTTTACACTAAACTTCAGCGTAGAAAAGGCAAAGTAAGAGAACTTAAAGGAGAAAGAATAAATTCAAAAGTTGTGTTTGGGGAGTTAAATCTACCTCACACCATGCGGCAGAGCAAGCAGACAACCATCAGAAGCGCTCTAGAAGGTTTGAACGTGACTGACAGACATGCCCTTGTGCGCAGGGCTGAGGAGCTAGCTGCCAGTGTTCGGCCTTCAGAATTGGTGGACGGCACTGACCTGGCGCGCAGGAACAATAGTGAGGGCGGGGCAGTCCGGGCCGACTTCACCCCAGCCCGGCTCCAGGCAGAGGAAGCCAGCGGGGAACCTGGACGAGCAAAAGGACACGGAGGAGCGCTCGCACATTTCAGAGTCAAGCTGTGCACTTCTTTAGAAACTGGTGTGTGGGGGCAATCACCAACGCCAATTAGAACCATTAGGTAATAAAAATAAAGATGCTGTATCAAAGCTTGCGACGCGTAGCCAGAGTCTAACAGAGAAAATTCAGGGCATTATAAGCGCTTTTCCCGATAGATGGGTGAGGAAATTAAGGAAAAGTCAAGATGAGCTGAAGGTATGAGCTACAGTGATGAAATGTAAGCTGACAGCCGTGAGCGCTACCAAACAACAAGCTGGCCTGGACAGACCAGCGGGATTGATGAGCCCTCGGAAGAGATCAGCGAAGAAGAGGGAGAAGTCAGCAAATCTCTGTCGGTCCGAGGCACTCAGCAGCGTCACAGACGCTATGGGCAGCAGAAACAATGATGGCAACACATTTAAGAATTTAAATAAATTGGTTGAATTGTCGGAAAAACTCAACTGTCTAAAGGTGACATGAGAAAAAAACTGGAGATTTGTCCTGGCCCTAAATTCACTGTGAAATTAAAAACATAACGATAACCCTCCCAACAAAGAAACCTGCAGCCCCAGTGTCTTTGACTGTAAATGCACTAATGCTCAAGGCATGATAAAATGCAGTATTAACTCGCATTTATTTCAAGAACGGCAGGTCAAATTAAACACTTAAAGGTTCACTGATACTTTGTGAACCTCAACAAAATAAAGAAGAAAATCTGCCTAGCATTTCACAACATAGGGAGATACATAAAAAATTCCACATTTCTGATACAAGTTTTGCAAATTCTAGTAAATAAGATGTAGAAACAAACTTCTAGAAACTCACACATAGTGTAAAATAAGCACCCACAGGTGGCATCACACCCACAGGTAAAGTATGGAAATCTATTTCCTACAGCAAATGAGAACAACAGAGGGAGCAGAATAAAATGCAAAAGGATTGGAAAGAAAGAAGAAATGCACATCTTTGTTTGCAGATGACATAATTCTGTATGTAAATAACCCCCAAGGAATGCAGTTCCGGATTACTCAATTTAAGAAGCAGATTGAGAAATGTCCCGGAACAAAGTGGGCAGTCATTGTTTCCTGTTTGCTGAGAGCAGACGGTGCACATGCACAAGCCTCCTCCTCCACATGTGCGCACACGTGTGCAGTCGGACAGCAGGCACACACACAAGGGGAGTGGGCGAGGTGCTCAGGACATGATCTCTCGCGAAGAGCGCTGGCTGGGGTGCAGACGGAGCTGCTCAGCGTCACTCAAGAGCTGACTTGGGCTCAGCCCGGCAAAGCAGGGGAGCTGTGGGCCCGGAGGCCTTGCTCTCTTGGGGGTGGGGTCTCAGTGGGTGGGGCAGGGGCCCTTGAGGGCAAGAACCTTGGGGCGGGAGGCAGGGGTGATGGAAGCTCCGAGGAAGAGGCCTGCCTGGGTCCTGACCGCGTCTGTGCTCCTGGCATGTCCCACATAACTCTCTGCCCCCGCCCACGCACACCAGGGTGCCTTTCCCTGCTGCCTCTGTAGAAATGTCTTCCTCACCCTCGGCCACACTGGCCTTTCCAGCCTCCACCCACTGGCCCTGTTCTGATTTCCAGAGTCACACAGGATGTGCACATTTCCCCATGGCTACCCAAACTGTCCAAATGTGCAAGTAGTGTGACGTCACCGTAATCCTCACACCCAGGTGTGCCGGGACCGCGTGGCAAGTTGAGCTAGTGTGGGCGCAGGTGCTGCGCTTTGTGAACAGCCCCCTTCCCTAGCTGCTCTGGCTCATTCTGAGTGACTCCAGGACAGCGTCGTACTCCGAGAGGTGCTCCCTCTGCTCCTTTGCCTCCACGTGTCGGGCGGAGAGAACAACCCAACTTTCCAGGCGACCAGCCCCTCGCACAGTCAGGTGATGTGGCAGCCGGACCACTGCTTATCAGCTGCCCATGAAAGTTTCATGGGGTCATCAATTATTGAGGGATGAATGCTGCGCCCCAGCTGTGTGCCCCAGTTCCGTCTGAAGTGCGGCTCCCGTACCCCAGGTGGCTCCCAGGCAAGCAGCTACTCCGTCTCCTCACACACTGGTGGTTTCTGAGAGAAAGAGACCAGCCTGCGCTGCTCTTGAAAACAAAGGTGGGGTGAGCCAGCCACTCTCTGGGGTGCAGTCTCAGCAGGGAGCAAAAGGACAATGTCTAGAAATCGGCTTCCAGTCCAGCACCGTCAGGGACAAGTCTGCTCTAAGCTCTCTGGAGGGCCCTGCTCCATAGACGCGTCTACCTCCTCGGCCCAGCGGTGTCACCAGCTGTCACAGGAGCAATACCCGGATGTCCACTGTCACTGTCCACTCCTCCCGGCCCCAAGATGAAGTAGATACTGTTGCTTCCCCATGTGAACAGCTCTTTGGAAATAGTGCTTAGTGCTTAGTGCTCTGTTTCTGTCTGAATCTGTTCCAAGGAGCATTGCCCAGTGTCACAGCAGCCAGGCATGGGAAGGATGACATTTTTGTTGTAGTTCTGAAGATTGTCCTTTGATGGGATTTAATTTCATCTACTTAAAATTTGCTCATTTTTAGATGATGGAGTGTGAGATTGTTAACAGATGAAAAGCTGAGCATCACTTGACTGTTCAAGGGTGGGACGAGGCCCCAGGCCCCGACCTGCTCCGCTCCTGTGGGCTGTAGGCGCCGCCACACGTCCTGGCGCTGAGCTCCCGCTTCAGTCCCAGGGAGCAGGGGTGCAACCTTGTGGGACAGGAGCAGGGACGTGGTTGTCCTGGTGACAGCAGGAAGTGTCCAGTCCTGCAGGCTACTATGGGCAGAAGAACACACAGGTCACTCCTGCCCCTCACAGGCAGTCACACAGACTGTCAGGACTCAGGGGCAGCTGGTTTCACCTCAAATACGATGCCGCTTGATTTTTAAACATCTACACAGGGCTGCAGTTGGGTTCAGAGGAAAGTATATGAACACCTTTATTCTTCTAATTAAATGATATTAATATTTTAAACCTGCAGTCAGGTTGAAGAGGCAACAGAGCTTGTTGGACCTAACTGGTTTTGTTCAAGTAAAAACGAAGTAAAAATTCTGGTCTTCCTTGTTGAGTGCTCTGCACGCTTCCCAGGGTGACCATCCAGCCCTGCCCGGCTCCACAGGAGGGAAACCCTTCCTCCACCAGGGTGTGGCCAGCTGCACCATTTGGAGAGTGTCCAGGGATGGTTGGCTGGGCACAGGCAGAGTGAGGCCTGTTGGGTGTGCAGGTCGGACCTGCGGCCCTGGCTGCTCAATCATCCGCTTGCTAAGCTGGAAGCAGAGCCATTTCCACCAGTCCTGCTTATGATGCCGGTGTGCAGGGAGCGTGTGTATACATGGGGGCACATGTGCCTATGTGGGTGGGTGTGTGTATTGTGCGTGCATAAGGACGCGGATGTGTGTGGGGGTGTGTATATGGTGTGTGCATGAGCACACGTACATGTGTGCGGTGTGTGTTTATGTGTGCATGGCCACATGGATGCGTGGGGTGTGTGTGTGTGTGCATGGCGCGGTCACATGTGTATGTGTATAGTGATGTATGTGTGTGGCCATACATATATGTATGTGGTGTATGTACACGTGGCCACATGTATATGTGTGTACAGGTGACTGGCATTCATACAAAGTTTTCCAAGACACAAGTGTTGCTTGGAGAAGTAAACAATTCCACTTTTTCAAGGTGCTTAGGTTTTGAAAAATGTCCAACCTCAGCATTTCATTTAATTAAGGTATAATCATCATATGATCAGAGTCTGCTGCCTCAGGGCTGTTGTCATGGTGAGGAAACCGCCCCACCCCCACCCCACAGGCAACCTGGTCTGTAGGAAGAAAGTTACTTGGAAGCAGCACCTGACCCAAGAGAAGCCCTCCGGTGACTCAACCGCTGAAAACCTAAGGCGGAAGGGAAAGCTCTCTTCCGACTACACAGGATTGGAAGGGTCTAGCCGCGGTTGCATTTAGCAGTGTGTTTAGTCATTTCCCCAAATCCGTTCATGCCATCCTGAAGGAAAGACAGTGCTTCTGCATCTCAGGAAAGCCTGGGTGTGACCGACCAATCAGCCTGGCTTTAGTTTCACCAGCAATTGGTGTTACTAGCTCAGCCTTGGGTTCTTTTGTTCAGTTTGAGATTGAAATTACAAATAGGCAAGTGATCCCCTCTGACCGAGGACTTACTGAGATTCACACTGGAGCACAAGGGACACAGTGTGTTTGAACCCAGACGCCATCCCTGATGAAGCAGGGAGTCAGTGTGCGTAGACTGCTGGGCCGCACTGGCAGTTACTGTGCGTGGCACAGGGCTTCTGCACGCATCTCATCTGAACTTTACCTGTGGGCATCGATCTGCTCATGCACAGAGTTGGTTCATCTCCGGTTCACAAGAGCTGGCCAAGGGGCTCACTGTTGTCACCCCAGGAAGGTCACAGAGTGGTCAGAGCAGGCATTGTGCACATGCAGAGGCTGTGGGCAAGTTCCCCTGCAAGCCTTAAGGGAAGCATGTGGTACAAACAGGGCAATTTTAAGATGCATATCCCACACAAACCTGCTCTGCATTAAAGACTGAACACACGGAAACTAGGCCTCCCTCATTTTGTCACACTTGGGTGTTTGTCACAAACCTCTTACTCTGCTATATTTGCCAGTCACACCAGTCACCTGGACGTCCGTCCCCAGCTCTTCCCGGGGAGGTCTGGGGTCTCCTCTCCTTGCCTCTCAGGTCTCCAGGTCCTGAGGGCTCCTTGCTCTGCTTCCACAGCCCGTGCCCATTGTCCCCCCACTAGGTAGTTTAGCACCTTTGGGCAACAACACTAGCTGGACACCCAGTCCTAGGGACGCTGTGGAGAAAACTGATTTCCCCAGGCCACTGAAAATCAGGGGCGGGGAAGATGGAGGCCGGAAGTGCTGGGCAGCACACACAGCAGAGCACAGCAGCACCTCTCCCAAAGCTCAGGGCCCCCCTCTGCCCATGCTTGCCTCAGGCTGTGGATGCCCTGGGCCTTGCTCTGGGACCCATCGGCCCCTGTGGAAGGAGGCTTCATAGGGCATGGCTGGAGTTAGCCTGCAGTCCTCTGGAAAGGTGAAAGGAGGCCTTGGAGTCTCAGCCAACGCAGGTTCACTGGAGAGGTGAACACAAGCCATAGCAGCCTCCTGCCAGGCCAGAGGCAGAGCAAAGGATAGGCCAGCCTGGGCAAAGGAATAGAACAGCAGCTGTTGGTGGCAATTCCTACCTGCTCTACAAAACCAAAGTTCTGGGTGCAGTTATGTAAACACATAATATTTGCTGTTTCTCAAAAGACATCCGTATGGCTTTGGAGCAGGTTATAGTATTCAATACACACAAGCCGGGTGTGG
The DNA here is from genome assembly GCF_000276665.1 of Chinchilla lanigera. Taxonomy (NCBI): domain Eukaryota; kingdom Metazoa; phylum Chordata; class Mammalia; order Rodentia; family Chinchillidae; genus Chinchilla; species Chinchilla lanigera. The sequence continues at coordinate 1,301,053 of NW_004955504.1, forward strand.
TAGTGCACGCCTATAATTCCAGCACTCGGGAGGCTGAGGCAGGAGGATCATTGTGAGTTCAAGACCAGCCTGGGCTACAAAGTGAGCTCAACGCCAGTCTGAACTGCATAGTGAGACCCTGTCTCAAAAAGACAAAAAAAAAAAAAAACCAAAAAACAAAAAAAACACAATGGACCCTGAAGTTACAACCTACCTGACATGCGAACAACTTGGGTTATGACCGGAATTTTAGTTTTAACTTATGACCAAAGTCTTGAGTTATGACCCAGATGCCAGCCTCTTGTGCTTCCAGATGGTCTCAGATGCAGATTTAACCCTGAGGGAGTTCTGGAAGGAACGTTACAGAACCCTTCCCTATATGGAGTTAATCGAGAAATCCGGGGCCCCTGTCTAAGGACAGAGATCTGCCTGCGTACAGGAGAGAGACTTGGAAGGCTGCCTTCAATACTGAGTTACAACTAGCCCTCAGGGATGCATTGAATTTGTAAGTCAAGAGCCCACTGCCAAGACCGAGGTGGAAGGGCATTCTATGTGTTAGGGGCTGTGAAAATTTGGGAGGAGAATTCAGGAGAGCCTGGGGAACAATGGCACTGTACTAACATTTCCCCTTGGTTCCGTTTCTAGTCAGAGAGACACGTTCATCCTTTCTGCCAATGCTGGTGGCTACGGACTGAACTGTGTCCCTGTGAAATCCTCGTGACGAGGCCCTAACGCCGGTGTGATGGTGTTTGGAGTGGGAGCCTGGGGAACGGAGTAGTTTCAGAAGAGACCACAAGGGCGGGGCCTTTCTGCTCCATTTGGTGTCCTTACGAAAAGCACCCCAGAAGCCAGGCGTTCCCCTGCCCTGTGAGGACCCACTGAGAAGGTGATATCCGCAAGCCTGGGGCGGCAGCCAGGAGCCTGCCCTGTGGACCCGCGCTCAGACCTCCACCTCCACAACTGCGTGTGTGTGTGTGTGTGTGTGTGTGCGTGTGCGTGTGTGTGTGTGCGGGTGTGTGTGGTCCACGCCCAGCCTCTGTGCTCAGCCACGGCGGCCACAGCTGACTGCCACCACTGTGCTTGATGATAGTTCTACTGGATCAACAAAAGTCCGGGGTTGGGACATATTTTAGGGAATGCATGCAGTTTTCAGCACACGTGTACCATAAACACGCAAAATGACTGAGATGCCATCATTTCAACTGTTCAGTATAAACTAAAAGGCTATGCAGACCCACACGACATGTAAGCGTTCCTTAATGGCATCACTGGAAAGAAAGGAAAAGGGTAAGAGGAGCTAGGAGTGAGCGGCAGAACAGTCTGAATGCCGGAGCTGGTCAGAATTAGCTTGTTCCGGAAGCAAGGGAAATTCCCGCAGGGGAGATAGTCTCCCTGACGGGCCATCCTGGTGACAGAACCGCCGGTGGGCAAGCCCGGCTGGGCTGTCCAGTGGTCACAGCCTGTCCTGATCTGCTTCTGTTACACAGTTGTCCAACCTCGGTAAACTCCTCTTCAAGAATCATTTCATCTTTAACTAGCATATGCTGGCTGTCTCATGAAATCTAAATTAAGTCCTTATCCAAAGAAGTTAATTCGGAGACTTAGCCAAGTGTGGACACCTGCAAGGTAGTCCTTTCAGTTTCCAGCTGCGATCAGGGTGCAGTGCCTCTCGGTCACAGGCCTGAGCCTGGTTCTGCGCCTCAGATGGTGGAGAGCTGCCCCAGTGGGTGTGGGACGGGGGAGGCCACATGCGCACACCCTGTGGCTGGTGAAAGGCTTCTGTAGGAGATAGCCTGGTAGAAAAAAGTACAATTTAATAAGCAGACATTAAAGTTAAGTTTTTATTGTGAAGATTTGCAGTTCCTTAGCATTAGACAAGCCTGGGTTGGGGGGGGGGTGACTCCCTGTGGAATCACCACCTGCTTGCATGGAGAAGGAAACCTGGATGTGGTCTTGGTGCAGCCGCAGACTTGCTCCCCAGCCCCCGTGTCCAAATGTGCTTCACAAGGCTTCTCTACTTTTATATTTTTGATCATTAACATGATTCTTCTGTCGAGCCTTTTTATTAGTGTGCGTGACGGGTGATAGCTCCATTCCTTGTGTGGGATTAGTACGTTTATGTGTCTCATCTCAGTCCTGTTTACCTCACTTTTCCCTCCCCTGCTGGAAACAAGTTATTTTTAGAGTAAACATTCTCTAACTGTGCCTCCCAGCTCAAGAAATATGTGAGGATAAAACAGTAATGAAATTGCAAGTTTAACGGTAATTGCACATCATCTGAAAGTCAAACTCGTGTAGCCCTCCCACACATCACCGTTCGGGGAGAGCTGCTACCAAGTCCATCGAGGACAAGAACAAAAAGAGCACAGAAATGGACTTAAACAGAAAAGCAGACCCGCATCTGTGGCGCCCTTGGGTCGACGCCCTGCCAAGGCGAGGGCTGGTCCCCTGCAGCTGGTCTCCGCCCTGTGGGTGAACTCGAATCCAGGTAGGATCGGAGCGATGGAGGTCAGCTCTGCGATGCCTGAGTTCACTGTGGGTAATTTGTGCAGCCTAAGGCTTCTCTAAAACAAAATTTATTCATGAATAACGGCTGAAAAGAGCCTGGAAAGAGATAAGAGGTGCGGTGCACATTTATTTTTCCAATTAAATTAGGTAACCCACAAAAATGACCAGTATACTATTAAAAAGAGATTATTTTAATTGGCTAAATAATTCTATAAATAACCCTGGTTTACAAATGGCTCTTCTTAATGTATATTTATCATCCAATAAAACGGGGTCTGGCAGTGAGTGAAGACTTCCCGCTTTGCCACCGTGTGTGGGGTCCTATCGCAGGCGCCTCCTGCTCACCCTCTGGATGGCGGTGTCCCTGTTCTCTAGGCACCGGCCGGGCAGAGGACCGAGAGGCTGTTTCTCTGTCCCAGTCCCCTGCACCGCCCTGAGCTGGAAAACCGGCCCCTCAAGCTCCAGTTCCACCAGAAGCAGTTACCACGGGACGGGGCAGCTGGTCACCTGGATCCTGTCACAGCTGGGGTTCCTGAGAATTACTGTAGCAGTTCAGCATTCTTTGTTAAAAAAGGGTCCAGTGTTTGAGTCTGCATGAATTTCTCAGTTCTTACTTTGATTTTATTTGCTCTTCTTATGTTTTATTTCTGTGAATTGCTAGAAGGTCTTTGTTCACTTTTCTATCATAATGTTACCGTGGTAAGTTTTTCTCACACTGTGCCAGAAGTACTGCAATACCACGTCAGCGGAGTGGACGCGCAGGGTTCTAATGCCCTTCCCTGCTCCAACAGTGACTTGTCTGCTGCCCTTGGATGGGGACATCTTAGGTGTTAAACGGATGAGAACAGAGACTGCACTAGATCTTAGCTATTTAAATGACATGTTTCAGAGGTGACTTTCGTAGAACATGACACAGATGTCGGTCTTTGAAGGACCCCAGACAGCAACTTGTTGCCATCTGCTGGCCCCTACTCCCCAGTACTGTGCAGAAGCATTTAAATAAGTTTGTAGTGAGTAAGTGTGGAAAGCATATAATTTTCATTTTGATTGGCTTAAATAAAATGGATCATAATCATAATAGATTAACTTTACCCATTTACTTTTATTTTTTAAAACTTTGCAGAAGAATTTAGAATTGCATACCTGTGGTTCATATTATATTTTTATTACACAAAACCACATTGGAGCATTTTATTTTACATACATATTTCTTTGGAAGTTTGTTTCAGTGTAATGTAATTTTTTCTAAATGGTTTCACGAGAGTGTACTATCCTTTTGTTTTTCTAGACAGCAGGTCTTTTTGGGCCATCCGAGCTCAGCCCTGCTCACAACCTCTCTCTCAGGAGCCGGGGTCCCCAAGCTCCTCCCGGGGGTGGCTTACTGATCTTTTGCAAGAGGTTTTGATACTTGGCTTTCTACAGTGAAAATAAGTTCTACACTTATTTTGCCCAATAAATTTTAGAAGAATGTTGTAATCCCTTAAGCACATTTAGATAAACTTTAAATTGGATAACACTTCATTTACAAATTAATTTATAAAATGTGACAGAGTCGTAATGTTGTGAGCTCCCGTCATAAGCTTTTTTCTTTTCATTTATTCCAAGTCTCCTTGCATGTGCGTGGTTAGTAAAGTATTGATTTCTTTGCATTTCTCTTTATTGTTTTCTGCACATGCTCAGATGCATGTTTTGGACATCATTACAAATTGTGTCTCTTCTTCCACACGTCTCCTGTATGTGTTAATGTATATCCTTGAATGTGTGTGACCATATTTGCCCTAACAAGTCACCTCTCTTATTAGTTCTAGCAATTTTCCAGTTAAGCCCTTGCATTTGCAAGTGAACCGTCTCATCTTCTGCAGATACCGACAGCATGGTCTCCTTATCTCCATTATTCATAAATCGTGCATTTTTCTTACCTTATTACTTTTGCTGAACTGACAGGAAAAAGTGTATTATTCACTGTGAGATAATTTCTTCTGAAGGTTAATATAAAATTATTTTGTTTTAATGCTGTTTGACCTCAGCTGTTTGATTGAGATGAAGGTCTGTAAAAATTTTTAAGATATTACAATTTCTATTTATAAGTTATTGAGCAGTTTTATTAATAACTATTTATTTTCAAAATGCATTGTAAGCACCTAATTATACCTTTTTGACTGTTGGCTTGTTTTTCTAGTACACACCACTTCATTCCAAGAACAAAGTCGGCTTACTAATGATGTGTGGAATATCAAACATGCTCTCGGTATCATATCTTTACTATCACAACTGCACAAAGCAAATTTTTTACATTTCATACAGAGAACCTGAAGATGCCGCTTCCGGCTGGGTGGACCCAAGACAGTCTAATGGGAACCTTCCTGGCCCTCGGTGTGCGTGGGGAAGCAGAAGAAGCGTCTCACACACATTGCCTCCAGTCCTCAGCCTGTCTCGGCCACCAATTGGGTGGTTTTTGAACAGCAGAGAAGACCAGGCCTTCTGAAGGCAAGGGCCTGGCACCTTTGGTGTCCACCGGGAGCGTCCTCCGATTCCAGAACGACTGTCTTGCTGGGTGGGAGGGTTGAGGGAGCTCCCTGGTCCCGTATGAGGGCACAGACCCCACTCTGGAGAGCTCCACCCCTGTACGCAGTTCACCTCCGACCTTGAGGGGTGAATTTCAACACGGGAACGGAAGGACTTAGAGGTTCGACCTGCAGCACCACCCTTCAGTTTCTGTCAGTGTCCCAGCATTTTCCATCCTCTCTCCTGGGGTTCGCTCTCTCCATAGCATTCTGTGTCATTTCCCTGTCTCTAACCAAGAGGATGTCGGTTTTCATTTTTAACCTTATTAATCTACTCTCCATTCTGGTTTGCAAGTGCAATTTATTTCAACATATTTTAAATTTTTTATGTGTGGCATAATTTGCTTTTTTGGTACTGGGCATCTAACTTAGAACCTCACGTGTACCAGGCAGGTGCTGTCCACTGAGCTACATCCCCAGCCCCAGGTGTAATTTTCTTAAAATCAATGTTTTTCTTAAAGTCCTTGGACATAAATAAAAAAAGAAATAGTCGAGTCCTATGAATTAGTGGCATGTGCTCAAGTCTGTATTAATATTGAGTGAAACTCAATCAGTCAGAAAACTGAGCCGTTTGATGAGCACAAGAATTTTAATTACGACTCTTAATTGGACTTAGAGTTTCTTTATCCCTCATTTCTATGTAATTTCCTCCACTTGCAAGGTACTGGACACGTTCTGACTTTCAAAAACAAAAACAGCTGGAGCTGGCAGCAACTTTTCTCATGTCTTGACCTGGAAGTTCAAGTTGTGCCTCAAGGAAGCTGCGGCCGAAGCTTGCAGGCGGAAAGACGGCGGCTGCTCCCAGGTAAATGGGCAAGGCCTGTGCACCCCGCGCCCCTCGAGCTTCCTGAGCTTGTGGTATGGAGGGCGCAGCGGGCCCGAGGTGTGTTCCCATGGTCAGTGTGCATCTCCATTTTCCCAGGAAGCACTTATCTGTAGCTTAGAGTGCCCAATGCCATTTTAATAAATCTCAGATGCCTTGGTGTTGACCTTGCTCGGGTGTCTACTCAGGGCCCCAAACGACCAGAATCTGTGCTTTTCCTTTCCTAAACTCCTCTCTCCTCCCCGGCCCTGCACAGGGGCCTCCGTGTTGGGGCCCTCGCTTGTTGAAGGTCAGCGGTGAGGTGCCGAACCTCCCAAAGTGAGGGGAGTTGCATTACTCTTGGGGGCAGGCTCTGCTGTTGTGCACAGCTGTTAAATGCCACAAGAATTTCATGCCCTTTTACGTGAGCCAGTAGCACAGGCTTTGGCTTACAAAGGGCCAGGTGATGGTCAGGGTCCAACTGTAAATGTGTGGGCAGAAGGAAGGAAGGCAGGGTGCTCAGGGGCTGGTCGAAATATATGGTGAGTGTTCAAATAAAATGGATCACTGCAAAGAGCCCTCACCGTTAATCTGCCCCCAGTGCGGCCCTGGCTTTGACCACACTCGTCCCATCATTCTTGGCACTTGCTGGAGCAGTTCTAGAAGTCCTCTCTCCTGAGTGTCTTTATGAAGTGTGATTGAAAATTCGGTGAGTTCTGCTGCTGAGCGCCAACCCAGCCGAAGGGCAGGCTCGTAAAAACACGGTGCTGTGTCCTCATCTACCTTAGTCTCCGAATCTAGCCCCTGTGACTCCAGGCTCTTCCTCAAAGTCAAAATGACCACAAATAATAACTGTTTTGTATTGATTCAGGACATCAAGGCAGCCACAACAGCATGACCAAAGGCAAGAAAAAGCCTCCAGAGCTGCTGCAGCCAGTGACAAGAACGGCGGGGTGCGTGTGTTCAGAGTGAGGGGGAAGGCTCTGAGGACTCCTGGCAATGGACCTCTTACTGTAATGACCTGCTGTTTTAATTCAAGCATTCACCGTAGATTTTGGTCACCCCCCTTATGTTGAAAAGCCAAGGGACAAGAGCTCCGGGGTTACGTGTCAGGGCCCCCATCAGTCCTGCCTCTTTGACAGCGTGTCGCTTGTGCACGCCTTCACCCAGAGGGTGAGAACAGTCTTATTATGGGGAAACCACAGTGAAACATTTGTGGAACCCGAGGACTCGGGGTTTTCTCAGAGCTGAGTATGGAGGCACTGATGGATGGATATGCATTCCCCTGGGGTGTTTGAGAGTTAGTTGGGTTACTCTCTGATCTGTGATCACAGGCTCTGTGGACAACCTCCGGCAGACTACGGTCAGCCCGCCCTCTGTCCTGCTCCAGGTGTACACCAGCAAAGCGGTCTCATCTGCCCTATGGCAGGCACATGGCAAGTCAGAGCACACAGGATTTGAAATCCCTTTAATTTAAAATCTGCTCTAGGTTTGTGGTGGCATGGGCGACAGCCACATAGGGCACTTCTTCCCTGCCTCCCTGCTGTCTGCACACATCAGAGGCGCTGGCCTGAAGGTTGCTCCCTGAGCTTGTGGGTCTGAAGAATGACTCAGACTCCAGCACCCTGGGTGGCAGGTCATAAGCGGTAACTTCTGGCATTATTATTTTAACAGTGCAGCAAGTACAGGAGAACAGGAAAAACACACTTGTTGAAAATAACCAAATTTTGTAAAAAAATTTGTATAAAAAAAGTTCCAACCCAATAGAAATTGCACATAGTGGCTGGCCTCTAGGCACAGCTGTCCCTTGTAGCACAGAGCAAGCCAGAAAAGTGAGCCCGGCCTGAGGGTTGTGGCCACGCCTCCCGTGTTGTTATAGAAAACAGACAAAACATGTGAAGAAATGGCTCGGGGAAGGTTTAGGAGACAGTTTATTTACACCGGTGGGTTTGATTAGGATCTCTCCCAGAGTCAGCCCTGTCCGGAGAGGTTTTGGGACCTTTATAGGGAGGGCAGGAGGGGAGGTACAAGGGCAGATTTGGTGCATTGTGATTGGAGGGTTGGGTGACATCATGGGTTACTAGGGGAGTTTAAACATCTCAAGTTACATTGCAAGGCCACCAGTTAAACAAGCATGGGTTATACAAAGGAAGAAATGTCCCGCTATAGGGTTTTTCTGGACATGTCCATCTGGTTTTGGCAGGCATTCTTGGCAGGCTTAATTTCAAATTTTAATTTCCCGCTCAGTGTCTCTGCAGGCTGAGTAGTTCTAAATAAGGATCAGAAGATGGTCTACTGGCTCAACCCAGCAAGGCTGCTGCAGCAGAAAGTTAGAGCCAGGGTTCGAGGGAAGACACCCCCACAGATGGCCTGGGGGGTGGTGTTGGCAGCCTAGGCCACACCGAGCACTGCCCTGGCCACATTCTGCATCGGCATCCTGCCAGGGCCCAGCAGCAGATCCCCTTTCCTGTCCCTCCTTCCCTCCCTCCCCCTCCCTTCCTGCCTTCCTCTCCCCTCCTCTACTCCTTACTTCTTCTCCTTCTCTTCCTCCCTTGTGCAGCCATGGCCGCGAAGCCAGGCCATAAAACTCCAGATGCTGTGGGTTCTGGAGGTGATGCCACCCTCAGCCTGGCAGGCCATGAAGAAGGGCCTGGGCTCCAAGCGGGCCTCCACCTGTTGACACTGTGCCTGCTGGAGCCTCGTTCCCCCATTGAGGAATGGCTTTGCAAGCAGCTCCCCTCGGGGTCCACGTGCTCACACCTGGGCACAGGGCAGGCTCTCTCCTTGCAGGTGTGGCCGGGAGGAAGGCAGCCCCACCCTCGGAAGACAGTCACGGTCATGGGGCATGCTTGGGCCAGTGCAGCGACAAAGGGACGTGGCTTGCCCCTGGGAGGTGCCAGCGCTGTTTTCCAGCAGGCTCTTCCCTCACTGGGCAGTGCGCAGGGCAGATGGACAGACAGGTGTCGAGGGTGGTGCAGCCGGCCGCCTGGCCCTTCCTGCAGGTAGCTGCCAGGGCAGGGGAGCTGACAGCTGCACACTTTGTGTGCCTCGCTTTTACCCACTCTGAGCATCGGCCTTGTTGCCGGGTGTACTGGGGAGACTGAAGAGACACGTAGCTCCTGGACACCTCTGGGCTTCAGGCTGGCCCGAGGTGCTGGCTGCTGGCTTCTGCAGGACGCGGCAGGCCAGTCAGGGAAGCAGGCGCAGGAGGGGCCTCGACGAGCGCAGGTGCGCTTGCTCACGTGGTGGAGGCCGTGTGTGGGCTCCCACGTGCAGCCTGACCCCGAGAAGGTGGGGTGTGGGCTTGCACGAGCCCCTCGCAGCGGAAGAGCACCAAAGAGGAACCGGGATGCAGCCGGAAGCCAGAGCAGGCTGGAGAGTGTGCCTGGTGGCTTCTGGCTTCATGTGACAGTACTGGGAGAAGCGAATCCCAGGGCATTTACACCACCTTCAGAGATGACTCTATTTCAGCATCTCCTCTTAGGGTCTCAGTATGTCACTCCCTCTGGTATGAAACCCTCTGTACCACAGAGACAGGGAAGAGTGAGCCTCGTAGCCTGACTATTATGATGCAAATCACCTGGGAGGTCAGCAAGGGCTGTCAACTCCGAGCCTCTCTGAAAGGCTCCTCATACCCTCCTGCATGTGTCTGCATTGCAGTCCCTGACGGATTCCACTTGATTCAGGATAGGCGGGGAGAGAATGAGGTGTGCCTGAAATATTGTGCTGGAGAAACAACATTATCTGGCTTTACTGGGAAACAAACTCCAGATCACCTACTGGGCCACACTTACAGAGAAGACAGCCAGGAAGACAGCGACACAGAAGGACGGGACACTTTCCTTCCCTGAATGGCAGCAGCCTCCTTCCGGCCAGCCTGTGGGTTGCAGAACTATTTCCCCCAGGGTGCAGAGACTCTCAGTTAGGGAGGAGAAGAGGTGGACAGCTGCCACATGGCATCCTGGTGGGCGTTCCAGTCACTCAGGAAGCCTTGCTCAGTGGTGACCATGGTCATCCTGGCCCGCCCGCATCCTGCCTCCCGCACCCCGGGTGAGGAAGTGTCCTGACCGAGCTGTGCTGTGAACCAGGCTTAGCGTCGCTTAGTCCTGTCTTTATCATGGCTCAAACCCCAGCGTTTCACCCAGCGATGAGGAAACGCTGCAGAGAAAGTGAGTGTCTCCACAAGATCCGGCGAACAGCGCAGCATGGGGCATCGTGGGTTCTGTACTCTCTGTTCCGGGGAGAGGGGGCCCAAGGCTCCCCGGAGGACCCGCGGGGCAGGGCTGAGTGCCAGCCAGCGCCGGCATCGACAGGGCTCCTCCCACTGCCACGCTGCGCTCGTGGGGACCCTGCCTTCCTAGCAGTGCTGTGCAGAAGAACACAGAGCCCTCCTGGACCGGTAGCTCACCCTGCAGGGGCGGAGGACCCTAGGGATTCCTGGGGCCTTGAGGGCCATGGTGTGCCCCCGGCTGGCTTTCGAGTTTGCAGCACCCCTGCCAGATAACGAAGCAGGAGGGAAAGCGCGTTTGGAAAGTGGGGGTGGGGTGGGGTGGGGTGGGGTTTAATCTTTCTCCAGCCTGAAAAACTTCAGATATTTAGTGTTTTGTGCCAACTTAGAGGTGACAAGTTATTTCTGTCTGTTAGGGAGCAGTGCACCCCAGGAGTACACCTAACCTGCTGTGCTCTGTAGCCGTACATGGAAGAGAGTGGTGGCCCATTCCTGAGAAGAACTAAGAGCTGCACCGGTGGAGGGGCCAGGGGTCAAAGCATCACCCGGCAGAGTTCCAGGGCTGTCTGTGGCTGTTGGGTTACAGATGAGAACATTTTGCCCAGACTCAGCCTGGGGGCTGCTTCAAGCCATCCACAGTCTCCTTCCCAAGCTCTAAAGACTGTGTCTTCCCAGTCTTCCACATTGAATTCTGGGTAATAATGTCGAGGCACAGGGCGGATTGCCTCTCCTGGTGGCTGTCCAAAATCACGCAGATGCTCTCCTGATACCTGGCAGCTTCCCGCTTCTGTGCCCATACCAATAGTTAGTGGAAAAAGAGAGAAGGAGGGAGACGGGCCGGACTTCCAGCAGCTGGACCGTGAGCAAGTGACCAGCATCCATACTGCATGGGTAGAGGAGGCTGGGGCAGCACATCCGGGTCTCCATCCCCCAGAGGCCTCCTAGAGCCAACCTGTATCCTATCAACTTGAGCAAGAAACGCCCACCTGACTGGGTTAGCACACCTATGGGTGCAGCTGAGGGACTTAAGAGGGAAGCCCCACCCTGGGCGTGGGTGGCACCAGCCAATAGGCTTGCAGCCTGGATGGAATGGAAAGGGACAGAAGAAGCAAGGCTCGCTGCTTCCTTCAGAGGAGCTCCAGGTTTCACCTTCCTCTTGAAGCCCTGTCTGGTCTCCAACTCCTGAAGGCACAGGGTGGTCTAAGCCCCTCCCTGCTACTCCAGGTTGGAATGGGTTCCCTGTTTGGAGCGTTGTCTCTGATCCACACAGTCCAGCTAAGGTGCAGTTCTCATACGAGAGCCTGTGGGCCACCCGCACAGCCGCTGTGCACAGGACGCTCCGGGTAAGGCCAGGGGTGTTGTGGGCCCACATCCACTCAGGCTACGCTGAAACCAAAGGCTTTGAGCGCCTCCATCCTGCCAGCACTCCAGGGCTCGGTCCCAGCCTCAGCATGGCTGCCGTCCTCCTCCATGGTCCAGGCCTGGATCGTTCACTGCCCACCCTGGGCTGTAGCCTTGGCGCTGGGACCCTGGATATACACTTGGCCTGGGCCTTCAGGGCAGCCATTCTGCTTCAGCCCTCTCCTCCCAAACACTCTGGAGAGGCGCTACCTGACACCCAACACTGACCAGGACAGGCTCAAGAGGGTTACACATGCCTGCCCAAGGGCCAACCCCAGGGGCCCAGGCCCTGAGCAAAGTAACTTGATGTCAGAGGCGGCCACACTGTGGCTCCATCCATGGTTTTCAGAAAGAAACCAGATAGCTCTGTGAGTTTCCCTCATAGAACAGAAAACTCAACAGGTTTAATAAATGACTGCTGAATAATAAATTAATAAATGGACGAAAGAATGAGGAAGCAGAGAACAAAGACAAATTGCAAGACCAACAATAATCATATTCTAACAATATGCATTTTAACTGTGATTTGTAGACAAACCAGGGTTCTCAATCAGAAAGCGAATAAGAAGGATGTATGAAAAATGTGTGATCTTCACCCGGGAGATGAAGGACCACGGCTGATTAATCACTGTCTTGTGTAAGTTGGAATGAATCCACAAATGGTGGCCACAGTTTGGTCTTTCTTCTTACAATTTAGTTTGTTTTGATAAAAGTCAAACTCAGCCTACGCTCAGTTTAATAGAAGGTGGATGGAAAACTAGAAATTCCCCGCTGCCCGGCCTCTTCTGAGGTTTAGAACAAGCAGAATCTATCCAGGGGTTGAGGATCCCAGGCCCGCTGGGTCCCATCCTCCTGGGATCCTCTGTCTGATGAGGACACCAGGAGTCGTGCCCTACAGTGCCTTGCCCACGCCCTCTGCCTTCCAGGATTTGGACTTAGTGTCCGAGACCTAGTCCCCCTGCTACTTCTGACCTTGCTGACCCCCTGCATGGCAGTGCCCTCCTCGGACGCCAGGCTCCCTGGTCCTTGGTGCTGGAGCTCACCTGCTGGCCCTGTGATGCTGAGGCTGCCTTGATGTCGTGAATCTATTCAAAACGTCCACTTTGGATTTACGTTTGAATTGGAGGAAGACCCAGAAGTCACACTGTGCCAGCTCTTTCGTCCTTTCCTCTTTTTCTTTCTTCTCTTCCCGAATACCACATGCACACACACATGCACACACACACACACACACACACACACACGCACGCACACACGCAGCCCAGCATCCCCCCAGGCCCCCTGTCTGCTCGGCACACACCATCACCTGCTCCTGGTGGAGGTGCTGGGCTGCGTCTGCGGACAGGCAGGGGCGTCCCTGAGGTGCATGGGTGGGGGTGGGCGCACAGGGGTCCCTGCCTGCCTCTGACTCAGCAGCCTGTGCAGGAAGCCCAGCTCTCGGAGCCGAGAACTCTTGATGGAGCCACCGACCCTCTCCGAGATCTCCGTTTCCTCATCTGTGAGGGGCAGGGGCTCCTCCTGGGCCAGAGCTGGGGCTGGTGGGGACCCATGCATGATGGGAGATGTACCTGATGTAGTTGGGGTACCAGCCTCCATGGGCTCTCAGTCCAAGGAGACATGGGGGACTGCTCCCCAGGTGGACTGAGCGTGCGTGGCTGCCTGTCCCCACCCCTTTGGTTCTGTGTCTGTGCAGAATTGGTAGTCAGAGCATTGTGGGCAGCTCGGAGGTCTGGGTCTCCCTGGACACCGCCTCTCCTGCTGGGATGTGTCCTTGTCCCTCCCGGGGCAGCCCAAGGGGCTCTGGGGCACAGACCCCCTGTAGACTCCTCTTGGAGCTTGGGTTTGGTCTGGGGCTTTCTCATGGCTCGGGAGCCTCCTGCATGCCTGCGTTCCATGGACCCGTGGACCGTGGGGTCCTGAGCTCCATGGCCCTGAGGATTTCCCTCCTGGAAGCTGTATCCGGAATCAGCTCACCATGGCCCCATGAGGCTACCAGGTTAACCGAAAGGCAGACAGTCCAGGGTGAGACCGCACCTTGGCAGGACAGGGCATCTTCACAGGAAAGAATTCAAGGAAGCGGCAAAGGCATTGCTGGGTGCTGAAGACAGATGGCCAGGGCTGTGCAGAGGGTGGCAGGGTACAGAGCCCCCAGGAGGAGGCTGTGCCCGTGTGGGTAAAGGGGGCTTCAAGAGTGCTGGCAGAGGGAGTGATCAGCTGGCGGGAGAAGGGCGGGAAGTCACTCCAAGGCCACCAACCGGAACCCCAGACGCCACACTCGGCAGAGACATGCTTCGGGTCTGCTCTGACTCGGGGGTGGCTGATGTCCTCCACACCTGCAGCCATGTTCAGCAATCAGGCTGTGGGTAGCCACTGGGCCCTGAGCTCTCCATGGCCCCTTTGCAGGACCCTAAGGCAAATTTTCCCACAGAGCTGCGCAGAAATGGACAGCGGGCAGGAGGCCCTGGGGACTCCCAACCAGGGAGGGAGAGCTTGTGTTGAATTCCAAAACTTCCAGCGTGGCAGGAGTTGCTCTCTCCGCACCGTCGGAGGCTGGGGAAGTCCTGGGGCTCCTGGAGTGCCGTGGTACACCTCCTGATGCTTCCTGGCCGCTGTCTCAAGCTGCAGCCCAAACTCAGGTGGTGCGTCCTGGGAGCCCCTTGCCAGGAGGGCTGGGCACGCAGCTGTTTGCCTGGCAGAGGTAGAACAGACTCAGCTCCGGTGCCCACGGCACTGAACACATCACTGACATGCAGGTGGGCAGCAAAGCTCTGACAGCGCCACCAGGCCACACAAGCTCCGGACTTGTCTTCTGGCAGCCTGGAGTGATTCTCCCTGTCATACCTGGCTTCCTCTGGTGCTCTGGGTCTGAGTGCTCACAGAAAGCCTGCCTGAAGCCAGAGGTGACGCCACACTAGCACAGAGATTCTAACCAAGGACATCTGCTGCACCACAGTGGAGGCCTGGGGAGCCAGGTGACAAACGCTCGCAGGACAGCGGGGAGGGGCGGCAGAGGCTGTTTTGGGTGTGGGAGCTTCAGGTGGGCGCTCCTCTGGCCAGGCTGCAGCAGGCACTGGTGTCAGGAGGGGCATGGGCAAGGTGCAGTGGGGCTTCACCAGCAGGGGACGGGTGCCTTCCGGCCGCACTCTTTCCAACCCGTGAGCCCGACAGAGGTAAAGGACTGGAAGACAGATGCTTCAGAGCTCTAATAGGATCTGCTGTGGAGCTTAATATGTCCCGGTCAGCTGGCTCTTGAGAGGTGGCTGTGTCCATGCCCAGGGGCTGTGGGCTGTGAGGCCTTTGGAAAGTGCCGGGTGTGTGCCTCTCCTGGCTGTGCCCCAAAAAGGGCGTGCTGAGGGCACTCATCCAGATGCCACCCAGGTGGGCACCTGGCTGTGCCCTTCCAACCTCCTCATCAGCCTCCTGGACCCTCGGAAATGGTGAGACAGTCTCCGATTGAGTCTTAGGTTGTTTCCTAACCTGAGTCCCCCTTCAGGTCCTCTGAGTTCAGAACCACTCTGAATTCTCTGCAGCACTGCCCAGGAAAGAGGACCATGAGATGCCGCAGGCTGGGACCTCAAGGTGGAGGGCTGCCTGTGAGATCCACTTCTACTACTCCTGCAGGCGGGAGGACCTCCTGCGCACCAGGGGAGGCAGCCTCGTTCCTGCTGGCCCTCCTATCTACTGTCAGGGAGGTTGTGAAGACTGAGGTCCACAGCACTCTGCCACCGGCCACCCAAAGCAAGCCTGCCTGAGGCGGGCCACAGAGAGCTGCTCACGGTTCACAGCCACCCTTCCTCCTGCCAGCAAGCTCCCCGCACTCTAGTCTCATCCGAGGAACCAGGCATTATCCCACCTGCAGGCAGACCTGGAGGCCAGGCCGGCGAGGCATCCCCACTGTCACTTTGAACAGACTGAGACAGCCTGGCTGCACCTTCTCCCAGAGACCTGCTCTGAGAAGCTCAGCACGAGTGCCTTGGCCACCGGACTCACACATCCCTTGGTGGCCGTGTGGACTGTCTCTGACCGCTGACCAACCCAGACCCTCCTCACACAGGAGAACCCTGCATGACCCCTGACACACTGCAAGGGTTGCAGGGTGGGGCACAAACACAGCCTCAGAGGAGCCATCGCTGAAGTCCAAGCTGCCAGCCCCAGGCAGGCAAAGCGCTGAGGACGGGTGGGCAGCGCTGCTCCTGTGGTCATTTCTGGCTCATCCTTGCGGGCAGGACCTTTGGGTGCAAGTCCTTTTACCTAGAGTGGGATGCAAGGACCCAGGAAGGCCACAGCTGTGACAAAGGCCCTCGTGCATCTTCAGATGCCAGGGGTCTGGAAGTGTCCTGGGCACACCCACCCACCTGTGATTTCTCCGGCAGCACAGCTTCTCCTGGGGGGTCTTTCTGTCACAGGGGCCAGGGGCCTTCCGGCTGCCTGCACCATTCTCACCAATAGGAGAGGTGCTGGAGCCACATGAGCATGGAAGGACCTGGCCTTCCATGACCAGCGCTCCCAGAGCCCAGGTCTGAGCAGGCAGGAGATTATGCCAGGCTTGGGCACCAACTGGTGGGGGTGGGAGCACCTTTTCTGAGGTTAATCAAGAAGTGTTGCCTTTAAAATGTTGCCTGTTTAGCATTCACATTTTGAAGAGTGTAACCCTACGACTACAAGCACAACCTTGTCTCCACATCCAGCTGATGCGTGTCTCCCCCAGTGTCCCCGTGTGCTGTGGGGATTTTGTGTGTGCAGAGACCACTTGCTGGGAGACCCGTCCTCCAGCATCTTTCAGAACACGTAGGATGCCGAGAGGGGTAAACTCTCACCTGGAGCAAGGTCAGCCCTGCTCTGTGCTACATGAGGTTGCACCCAGCCTGCAGCCTGAGCTCCTAGGGCCATGTCTTTCACCCTGGAGGGTCAGACCCACTGGACCCGACCTGCACAGATGAGGACTCAGGGGTTTGCCAGGCTCTAGAGCAGGAGCGGTCCCCGCATCTGGATCACGGGATCAGTGACCCATTCTTGCTGA
The DNA here is from genome assembly GCF_000276665.1 of Chinchilla lanigera. Classification (NCBI taxonomy): domain Eukaryota; kingdom Metazoa; phylum Chordata; class Mammalia; order Rodentia; family Chinchillidae; genus Chinchilla; species Chinchilla lanigera. Next base: position 1,317,555 of record NW_004955504.1, read on the forward strand.
CTGGCAAACAGATTTGTAAACTCCTGATCTCAGGACCCTACACAACCTCAGTTCCAGGCCAGGTGTGAAGAATGCTCCTGTCCAAGTCCCCTCTGGTGCCCTGGCTGGATTCGCACCCTGCTCCGTGATTTCTCCCTGTATTTAGGGACTGGGCAGGAATGCACTTCTGATGCGGGCCATTTAAATTTAGCTAACTTTATGGCTTTCATTTGTAGAATATAAGCTAGAAAAGCATCCTTCCTCAAGGGAGAGCCATGCAAATTAATTAACAGAGTTAAGCATAGGGAAAGTAAAACGTAAACAGTGGTGGCAGCACCAACCTCTGCCCAGAGGCGAAGCTCCTCCTTCCGGGGCCACCTCTCCTCCCAGCCCAGGGCTTCCTGTGTTCTTCCTGTGTTCCCACCTGTGTGTGGGATACGCCAGCCCAGGCCTGAGCAGGGACACACGGGCCACTTGCTCCCAGCCCAGCCCCACCTACCACAGGCCAGCAGCAGCGCCTGAGCCAAGCGATGTGGCTGTCTGCTCATGGACACAGGGGTGGGTCCGGCACGGTCCTCCCCACAGCTTCCCACACCCAGCACCGGCTCTCTGCTCCCAGGGGTAGCCCTGAGGTGAGGGTGTGCTCTGAAAATGTGTCCTCTGCTCTTATGCCCTTGGGGACAGCACAGCCTGGCTATGACCCTCAGTGGGCTTGTCCTCTGACCCAGGGCCGGGCTGCTGGGGGCTCAGCCCCTTCGGGAGCAGCAGTACTCAGGGCACCCACGGGCCTGCACATCCCTCCACCTCCCAAGGGCATCTGAAGCTCAGCCCGCCTCCAGCCGCTGCTCAGGCCACCCCTCCTCTATCCACTGGACTTTCTGTTCCTCCCCCATCTCCATCCCAGGCCATGTGACCCCCCTACCCACAAGGACCCTTCATGCATGGCCTCCGTGCCCGAGTGCCGGCTGGTCCTGGGAAGGGACACCTTCCCAGGTGTCCCCTGGCTCTCAGTCAGGACACCCAGGCTTTGTGAGTTGGGGCACTGCCTGGCTCTCACCCTGTGCTCCCCAACACAGCAGACAGTAGCTCAGGGGGACCAGGTGTTATTGCGCATGGATCGGCCAGGTGCCTGGCCAGGGCCCCATTGTGATGGAGCAGCTGCCCCGGCTGAGGCCCGGCAGGGTCCATGACGGCCCTGGAGAAAAGGACGATTAAGACGGGAAGGTCTGTCACGTGACCGCAAATCCTTCCTCCCCAAAATCCAGCTTTCCGCAGCTACTCGCATGGGCAGTGTCTTGGTTACTTTTCTCTCGTTGCTGAGACAAAATACCCAGTGCCCAGAATGAAGGAAGGAAAGGTTATTTATCTCACACTCAGTGGAGGTTTCAGTCCATACTCAGCTGCTCCAAGGCAGAGTGGCACATGGCAGAGGGCACCAGTTCATAGTGGTGGAAGACAGCAAAGCAACAAGAGCAAAAATGGAGGAGCAGCAGAGAGCAAGTCTCTTTCCCTCCTTTATGTTGTATGCAGGTTACCTACTCCAGGACAGGTGTAGCACTCACACTCATAATCCCAGCATTGGACCATGAATCAATCAAAAACTCTAGAAGCCCACCCCATGACTGCATGAGGCTTTGGGGGGACATCCAGACACAAACCATAACAGGGATCACAGGGAAGCTGCCCACCCAGGCAGCTTCCAAGCAGGACCCAGCTGTCTCCCTCCTCTGCCCCCGACTCTGACCTGGCGTGGTTCCACCTGCAGGGGTCACCACCTGCAGGGCCCCACTGGCAGTGCCGCCCATCCCAGCATCCTACAAGGTGGTCTCGAGAGTTTCTCTCTCTGCCCCTTGGGAGAGGAAGAGGCAGGGACCCCCAGTGTCGCAGCGGTGAGGTCCTGGTTTGCACGGACCTCAAGCGGACTGTGTCGCAGCACTCTGGTGTCCTGTGTTCATATTTCTAGGTCGGCATGGCTCACGGGCGCTGAGTCCACCAGCAAATCGGCTATGAGGCCAGGGGTGGGGCTGTCCCCCTCCTCAGGTGCTTCTTTCCCTGCGTGGCAATAGGGCACCTGGTCCTCAGCAAGCAGAGCGTCCGCAGGTCTGCCTGCTGCCTGCGCGGAGCTGGCGGTGTCCCCAGCCCCGCTCCCCTGCAGCCCTGGTGTCTTTCCAGGCTGCGACTCCTGCGTGGATGAAACAGATGACTTCCTGGGCCGGCTCCCACTCGCAGCAGGCAGGAGCAGCAGTGACTGATTGGTTGAAACATGAGGATTAATGGGTATTTATATTTCATTAAATTTTATGCTCACTGGAGAATAATGTATCACTCGCAGATATTGAAACATATGTCAACCCTATCCACTTACATATAATTCAATTTGACTTAAATGCATTGATCAAATTTTATTAAAGCCCAATATATCTTGCAAAAAGGCCCGCTAATATGGAACTGTCCCTTCAGAGTCCCCGATGAAAGGGAAGATTGTGCTATGACTCTGTTTATGCCGTTTCTGTGGGGAGACAGAGGTGGTTGTGGGTGGAATACTCATTACGAGGTGACCAGGGCCACCTGCAAAGCTCTCGGGTGAGACTAGGAAAACTGTCCAGCAAGGGGCTTGGCCGTCGGGACCCCAGCGGGTCCACTCGAGCGTCCAGCTCCCACTGGACAGCATCGCTGGGACTATCCCCAGAAACAGCTGCAGGCCCCGACTCTGAGGCACACAGGGCTGCCACCAGCTGCACGGTCTCCTGGGCACAGCCGCACTGGCACGGCGCTGGGCTCTGTAACTCTCTGCCTCTCTCCCAGCCTTGTGTCTGCAAACCTGAGGGGCAGAAATGCAGCGGCCCAGGCGGGAGGCAGCACCCAGCTTGGGGGTGTCACGGGGATTCCGCAAGGCCCCTGTGGCAGGTCCCTGCATCCCCTGTGCAGTCTTCACTGCCCCGGGGAAGTGCGCACCTCTTCAGCGTAACTTTTTACTCATCCTGAGAGCGGACAGACGTGCTTTGAACAGACTCCTAAAATAAATAGCACCATTAACATCGAGTTCCCTAGGCCTTTTTCATATTATGCACATGAGCAAGACACAGACACAAGCACCTTCAGCTGGAGGTAGGCCCCAGGGACCGAGACTGTTTTCTTCAGTACACCTGCCAGCAAAGTCCGGGTGTGGGTGTGGTCTGTGGCAGTGTCTTCAGCTCCCCAAGTGCCCTCTGCAGCTGTCCCTGCAGGAAAGACTCCCCTCCCTGGTGAGGAAGCTGGTGAGGCCGTGGGGCTCATCCCTGCCCTCTAAACACAGCCATCGGCGCAGCTACCCAGGGTGTGGGGACAGATGATGCCACGGACTGGCGAGGTCAGATTCAGGGACAACTGGCCGTTGCCGCATCTGAGGGTGCAGACACTGAGCTCCCCGGGCCTGAGGTGGCACCAGTCCCCATGTAGCAGCTGGGGCGGAAGAACAGTGGTCACTGGAGCCCCGAGCTCCCAGCCCCAGTGTCTGCATGGTGCACAGCACCAAGGACATCGGTGGCAGGGACCCAGCACAAGCCTGGGGAGTGACCGCCTCGTTCTGAGCCCCGGAAACCTGGCCTCTGGGCCCCAGTACAGGAGCGGGTAGGCACAGGGTCTGCTGGCCCAGGGGCTGCTTCTCCCTAGTCCCTGACCCTTTCAACCCCACGCCTGGAAGTAGAGGTGCAGGACACCAGCAGAGGCCCTGCCTGGTGCTGGTCACACCTCTGCCTCGATCCTGCTCTACTCTTGGGATGGTTCCAAGGGGAGCTCAGCAGACGATGAGGCCAGCTGAGGTCACCCATGTTCTTTCAGGTAATGGTGGCTTCCTTTGTCTCCTACCCGGCTCAGCCATTTTCTCTGTCGAGGAGTCCTCTCTCCCCTCTGTGCCAGGTTCCGTGGAGCTCAGCTCAATTTTGGCCTTGATGTATAGACTCCCTAATCTCTGTGACTTGGGAGAAGCCAGCACTCAGCAGTCACACTGAGTGGGCACGGCTTGTGCACTCAGGAACCCAGGGCCTCCTATTGGTCATTTTATCAAAACTGAGTTCACACAGCCCAGTCAAGAGCCCTCAGTGGACACTGAGAAGGTCCTCAGCTCCAGAGGGCAGGGTCTTATGGGAAGGAACTGCCTCCTGCTCACCTTTCAGCTCCTATGGTGTCTAAGATGGGCAGAGTGTAATCAGAAAATAGAAGGAAGAAGAAAGGGAGAGTAGATAGGCTGGCCCCTTGACAGCAGAGGTGGATCCTTGTGTGCCTCTCTCAGCCTGCTCCTCACAACCACTGGGCCACTTAGTGGAAATGAACGAATCAAGGGAGGAACAAATGAATGAGCCAGCGAGCAGATAGGTAAGTGAATGGATGGGTGGATGGGTGGATGACGGATGGAAGGATGGATGGATGGATGGATAGATGGATGGATGGGGAGGGGATGGATGGATGGAGTCTTGGTTACTTTTCTCTTGTTGCCAAGACAAAACACCCAATACCCAAAATTAAGGAAGTGAAGTTTTATTTAGGTCACAGTTGGTGGAGGTTTCAGTCCATACTCAGCTGGCTCCAAGGCAGGGTGGCATGGCTGAGCAGCCACTGTTCATGGCAGCAGAAGATACCAAAAACAACAAGAGGAAAAGGGGAGAAAAAGCTTCTTTTCCTCCCTTATATTGTAAGCAGGCTATCCGCCCAAGGTGGGTCCTCTACTCCCTAGGATGTAGAACTGCCGAGTCACTTAGTTAAGCTTCTAAACTTCTCAAGTTGAAACAATGTGTCAACCATTACAGGTGGGTAGGTGGGTGGGTGGGTTGGTGGATGGATGGAAGGATGGATGGATGGGGTGGGTGAGTGGATACATGGATGGATAGATGGATGGATGGATGGGGTGGGTGAGTGGATATGTGGAAGGATGATGGAAGGATGGATGGATGGATGGATGGGGTGAGTGAGTAGATACATGGAAGGATGAATGGATGGATGGATGGATGGATGGGGTGGGTGAGTGGATACATGGAAGGATGGATGGATGGATGGATGGACGGACGGATGGATGGGGTGGGTGAGTGGATATGTGGAAGGATGATGGAAGGATGCATGGATGGGTGGATGGAAGGGTGGATGGATGGATGGATAGATTCTATACTAAGTTGGTAACATCTCATACAAAGATGATGAACTCAGCCTCATTTCATTTCATGGTATATGGGGGTAAATTGGTGGCTGGCTGGAAAGGGACCCAGAGGCTTCAAGGACACTGCTGGTGGTGCTGATGCCCTATTGGAGAGGAAGACTACCCACCACTAGACCAGCGGGGCTGGGCTTACGGCCGGCTGGGAGAGAAGGGAGCTCTTAGGGAACCTGTGTGAGCCTGCATGCATGTGTGTGTCTGCACACGAGCCTTCTGTTCCAGCTCTCATAGTGTGAATCAGCACCCATCCGCAGCCCACTGAGCAGGCACCACCGTGATCACACGTCTGTGCTTCCATTTGGTGATCTGTTCCACGGCCCCACGCACAGAGACTGCTGTCCCAGTCTCAGGTGCAGGTCGCTGTGCCCGGCCTCTTACGGGTCACGTGCATGCCAGTGGTCAAGGTCAGGGACAGGGAGAGGGTAGAGGCAGAAGCTCAGGCCTGATGCCTCTCTTCAAGCAGACATGCCAGTGACACTGGACTTTGTGCTGAGGGCAGGATGAGACCACACCAGATTCTCACAGGTTCTTGAACCTGAGTTTCCCTGGGATTTGTGGCCCAGAATTCACCGATTCAGGATTGTGACACATTATAGTGCATGTTAGAGGACACGTTACAGTACACGTTATAGCACATGTTATTGGTCATAGCAGCAGGGAGAATCCAATCCATGGTACTTTTATAATCTGGACCTGCTCTGCAGCTGACCTTTGTACTGAGTTACATCCCTAGCCCTTTTTTATTTTTTGTTTTGAGACATAGTCTCCCTTGTTCAGTCAGTTGTCAAAGCTGGGCTCTGACTTGTGATCCTCCTGCCTCAGCCTCCCAGAGTACAGGGATGACAGGTATGCACCACCACGTATAGCTAGTTTATTTCAAATGCGTTCTTCTGGGAGTGTTGGGAAGCAGTGTGGAGGTTCCTGCTAGGATCGAGCCCTTCTTGCTGTCCTTGCAAGCCCTTCTTGCTGTCATGCAAAAGTGGCCCTTGTCCAGAATGGCAAATGTGGCTCAAGGTCCGCCCTGGCCGGGGGCTTTCCACACACGTCTCCACCAACTCCACGTTTCTGCTTGGTAGAAAACTCACTGCGGAGTGACTGATTTACAAGGGGTTCGGTCACATCAGTGGCCCCCCAACCTCCTGGAGCTCCTCCTGGGTTCAATCCCCAATACCACAAAAACTAATCTTTAGATAGCTAGATAGATCATACATACATACATACACTGACACATACATAAAATACAATAAAATAAACTTGTTAAAAAGTAGATGAGGAGATGCAGTGTCCTGGTTTCCAACCATGCAATAAAGCAGACAAGAGTTACAGCCCTGGGATGGGCACCAAGTTGGTCTCTGTCTCTCACACTGTGGCAGACAGCAGTGCAGGTGCGTCGTCTGTGTTTTAATGTGGAAATGAATCCGGTCTGAGAGGACCAGGTGCTCTGCGGGGCCACGGCGGGGCACGTGCGCGATGTGAACACACAGCTTCTCTCCGCGGCTGGTCTGTAGGATTTGAAAGCCACCGAAACAGCTCACCTTTGAACTGAGTCTGATTCTTACTGTGACCTGGAGTGGCCTGGCCTCTAGGTGGCCACAGCGTGTGACAAGCTGCCCCCGCTCAGTGGCTCCGAACTGCCACTGTTTCCTGGCTGGCAGTGAGGGTCAGGTTCGCAGAGCTAGCTGGTGACTCCCTGTTGACTGAGACATCATGGTACTGACCGTGGCCACCTGGGGTCCAGCTGGAGGACAGCTGGCCTGGGGCTCAGGGTGTGGTCACTCCTGTGCCTGGCTTCCCTCAGCCACCTCTGCGGGGTCTCAAGCAGGTGGCTCAGGATGGCTGGGTTCTGATGTGGAGCTCCCGGAGCGGAGCCTGTGTAGGTGGCCTTCCCCGACCCAATCTCAGGAGTGGCACAGTGCCCCTTCTGCCCCCAGGCAAAGCCTGCCCAGAGTGAGGGTGGATGGACATGCCCGCTTTTCTAGGGGGTAGGGAACGGTCCTTGCAGCCACACCCGCCCAGCATTCGCAGGACCTCCAGGTGACCAACCCGCCTGGACAGCTATACCAATCATGTTGGACTTAGAGGATGGCAGTAGCACTTAGGAGTTCCGAACTTGAGTTGTAAATTTTGAGCACACGGATGTAGAGTTCCAGGGACTGGAAAAGCCCTCTGTGCCCCAGGCCTCGCTCTCTGCTCTGTGCCTGTGTGGTCCTTCCAAGACAGCGGCTGGGGTTTTGCCAGCTGGGGATGACGAGCCAGGGCCTCTGTGCAGGACACTGTATGCCCTCCTGCGTAGTTTGTTTTGTTCTTTGCAGCACTGAGCAGTCCTCAGAGGACCTGGAGGAACCCGGGTACCTGCTGGACCCCTGGGTCTTAACCCTGCAGTGATCAGGAGAGCTGGAGTGAGTGCACTTTGAACGGCCGCCTCCAGATGCCCTTCGCAGCAGCTACTCCTCCAAACAGAAGGCAAAACCGCCCGTGAGTGAATCCCATGGCGTTTGTTTTACATTTTTAAAACAATAGAGGGCAGGAGTTTCAAACGCATTTGAGAAGACTCCTTGAGTATTTTTCCCTTAACCTAAGGAAGTTTTCCTATCGATTGCGTATTTCGCAGTGACTTTCAAAAGTACTTTTGCAGCGGCATTCTAAACGTCATTTACAGTACTATTTCATGACGTTTTGTAGGGTTTTGTAGGTCTTCACAGCAGATTTAAAAACCTCCTTCTCACCACATTGATGTTTTGCTCAGAATTAGGAAAGTTGTCTGAACTGTTTTAACCCATTTATCTAATTGATGGGGAAAGAGATCATTGATAGGTAGATGACGGACGGATAGACAGTAGATGATAGGTAATAGGTGGTGGAGGATGGATGGAGGATGGATGGAGGGACAGACAGACAGATACATAAATCTAAAACAAAATGGGCAGTGCAAGGGTTCTGTGCAGGACCCTCGCCGTGAAGGGCTGTGCAGGGGGCAGCAGTCAGAATGACCCCAACTGTGCAGTCCGTGGCCCCTGCTGCCGGGCCCCGGGGCCCCACACTGCACAGCAGGCCCTGGCTGTTGGTCAGGAGGCCGCGATGCAGAGGCCAGCACCTCCCCTGCTTGTGGGTGGTGGACGGAGGTGGCCAGGCCTTCGTCACAAGGGACAGAGCTTCTCCGCGGCTGGCAGAGCGCTCTGCTCCTCCACCGTGGTTCTGACTTCTCTCTTCTTGAAGTTGTTGGCACGGCTGGCACCGGGGCCACAGATTCCTGGCTGTGGGATCTCTGCCCCCAGCTGCAGCTGGTCAGTAGCACCCCTGCTCTCACATCCCCACCTGGTGTGAGCACCCAGTGGCCCCAGGTATTGCTTCATGTCCCGTGGCTGATTACCAAACTGCTTGCTTTTGTACCCATAACTAACATGACACACTTTAACCTGCACATTGGTGAAAGTAGGAAGTCAAAAGGACAGTGTCCTTTAAAGTGCCCTCTTCTCTGCCTCCCCAGCACACAGCACTCGGCCTACACCTGATCTTACCCCCCCGTGGCCTGACTGCTGGGTTAAAAATCAGGTCACCTCTGCCTGTCCCTGCAGAGTTTGCACTGCCTGTCCCTGGGGCGCTGGACCGCGTGCAGGGCATGGTGCCTTCCACTGTGGACAGAGGTCACTTTTGTAAGGCCCCTCCTCCGGCTGTTGCAGGTACAAACTACCTGGGTATTTAGACACCGGAGCATCTAATAGGGCGCCATGAATCTTTCATGGTAAGAGAATACATAAATTATAAACAAATATGTCCTTTGGTCTCGTCCAACAGCACGGTGATCAAAGAGACACAATGCAATGCATTTGCTTCTGTGGCGGCCGTCCTCTCCGCCGCTGGGCTGTGCTGATGGACAGCCCAGGAGCTGTCAGCTCTGGTCCCATCTGTCACGGCACACTTACCTCCTGTGGTTTTAAGTAATCAATACGGGGGCTGGAATCACCTACCGCTACCTCCGCTGCCTCCTATTTTGTCCACTCATAAATTATGGATCCCTGCACAACATCAAGTCTACAATTTCGATTGCATTTGCTAATCATTGATCAATAATTCAGGAGCCCCTCTCCTTCAAGGGCCCCTGGCTTTCTGCGGCGTATGGCACCAGGCTGGCGAGCGGTGGAGCCCTGGCCCAGGGAGCAGCGCGCAGAGAACCCGCACAGCCACCTCTGCTCTTCCCTCCTGTGTGTGCGGAGGGCCGCGCTGTGCTTCTGTCTGGTGCTCTCCGATGGCCCCTCGGGCTCAGTGAGGCTGCCCCAGCCTTCGCTGTGTGCAGGGGCTGAGTGGAGGCCCGGGGCACCCACAGCCGCAAGTGCCTTCTGTGACCTCCTGCCCTGTGTCCAGTTGGTTTTTATAACGTTAAGGCCACACTACTTATTTAGCCTGAGAAACGTCTTTGCATCTCACTCAGTGTGTGCTTCATTCACATCGAGTCCAGCTTCGGCTCTGTCTCTGGACTGGCCTCTTGGGCTGGGAGGTCCCACGCAGGGCGCACAGGGGGACACAAAGAGGTCCTCTCACACATGCACACACATGCGCACGCATATGCTGCCCTTGCTCTGACTTCCCGGCTGGGAGCTGCTGGGCCCTCCTGGGTCCCCTCTGTGCGGCTTAGTCCCGTTCCACCCGTGGCTTCAGGGCCAGGGAGGCAGTGAGGTTGGAACTTGCAGCACCGGCAGGAGTCATCGCAGCCGTTGGGAAGAAGCCTCCCCTTCACCTCCTTCCATGAGAACAGAGAAGGGCGGGGCAAGAGGACTCCGGCACAGTCAGGGCTCTGGGGGCTGCGGGCCCTGGGCACCGCCCCTCAACCCCTTGGAAGGAGCTAAAGGGCATGGGGAGGCCGCCTGGTGCCCCCCGGGCGGAACAGCGGAGGAGAGAGAGAGGAGGCTCTGCTGCAGCCGTGGCTCTAAAGGACAGGCAGGCCCATTGTCACCAGCTCTGCGGGAGGGCAGCCCAGCATCCAGGCTCTCAGTAACTTCCAAAAATTGTAAGAAAGGAAACAGCAGGAAGGGCCAGGGAGGAGGGGAGATGAAGGAGCAGACAGGGCAGCAGGAGTCGCTGATGGAGCAGAAAACAAAACTCTCCTTTCAAGGGAGAGAGAAAGGGGAGGGAAGGAGCTGGCTCTGAAAATGTTAGTGAAAGCGAGGACGCAGGACGAGATCAGAACCACAGAGAGACGCCAGAGGAAAACACCATGGAGAGGCCAGCCCTGCAGGCGGCCCTCGCCCTCCTCCCTGGCCACCTGAGGACTGCGGCCACGCAGGCTCCACCCTGACAAGCGTGGTTCCCTGGAAGCTGCCCGCCCCAGAGAGAGGCAGGGCGTAGGGCAGCCCCCGCAGAAGCTCTGCGGCCACCACACGCCCAGGCCAGCTGGCCACCAAAGGCCCTCTCCCCCTCCCCTCCACACTGTAGTTCCAGAGGGCGAGTGCCACTCATGCTCAGGGCAGTTGCCCGTGACCCACAGTGCTGCTGTCCAGGAGGGAAGCCGAAAAGCCATTCGGGACCTGCCCTGAAGGCTGCAGGGGCAGGACGCAGCCAGGAGAGCAGCTGAGGGCTGCGGCCTAGACCCAGAGCTGGGCCTGACCTTCTGGACAGGAGCCTGGACGCTGGCCCCAGAGCTCACAGTGTCATCGGCACATGGAGCGCAGCGCCCTCCTGCCCCGAAGCTGAGCTGCTCTCACCTGCTGGCGGAGCCTTGATGCCAGTCCAGCCCCCCGAGCTGGACCAGACGTGGAGCCCCAGGCTCCTCTGCTCACAGGGTGTCCCATCTGCCCTCGGGCCACAAGAGTTGCTGAGTTGAGCAAGAGTCAGCCCTACAGCAGGCTCCACACCGTCATGCCCGCTGCCAGCCACGCCAGCCCTTCTGGGAGGAAGGCTTGTAACGGGGCATAGAGACCACACGTAGCAGGGGCACTTTCATCCGTCCGCTGTCTGTCTGTCTGTCTGTCTAGCATCTATCCATCACACACCTCTCCATGCATCTATCACCTATTTATTCATTTATTCATTCAGATCTGTTATTACCATGATCTAGGCATCACCGTCCACTTACCGATCACCCACCGTGTTCTCCCTCTATTCCTCCCTGGATTTCTGCCCCACGGTGAGCCCCGAGTGGAGGCCTTGAAGGCCGACTGGGTTTCCTGGACTTTCCAGAGGCAGCAGAGCTGGGTCGATGAATCAGCTCTCCTGGATAACCACACAGTAACAGCACGTAACTGAAGAGTGATCAGAAACGTAACTTACAGGATAAATTCACAGGGCAAGCGAGGGTGGGGCAGCGAGAGGAGCGGACCCCCGTCTCCTAAGCAGTTCCAGTGGCCAGGGGTGGTGCCTCCTGCAGCAGAGTGTGGGCAGAGGTGGGGGCTCCTCAGGGCAGCACTGGAAGGGCCTCTAGTACACCTTTGGGCCGGGCTTGGTGCCACACACCTATAATCCCAGCATCTTGGAGGTCGAGGCAGGAGGATCCGAAATTTGAGTCCTGCCTGGGCAGATTAGCAAGACCTTGTTTCAAAATAAAAACTAAAGAGGGCTGGGATGTAGCTCAGTACCAAGCCCTGGACTCAGTCCCCAGCACTGCAAATAAAGGAGAAAATGCGAGAGAGTAAAGCAGAGCTCCCCTCTGTGGCTCCTTCCGCAGCCAGCACAGCCAACACTGCCCGGCAGCGGCGAGGGGGCTGAAGGAGGACGGCGCTGGCTCCTGGTGACCGTGTGACCCGTGGCGCCAAGCCTGTGACAGCGCCCACGCAAAGCTGCTCACACAGCAGTCCCTGCCGGCCAGCGGGGCGGAAGCCCGCACTCTGCGCTCTTCCCAGGAGTCCGTGGAAGGAGCCCAGAGACGCACTGCCCGGCCCACGTGTGCCTCGGGGCCGGTCCAGGCAGGAGGGCGACTCCGTCCCTGTAAAGATGTGGAGGAGGCAAAGCCACGGGGAAGCAGGCCAGCCTGCAGGGCAGCCGGGGCTCAGGGGCCAGGCCGCGGAGGAAGCCGGGTGCAGCCCGAGCCTGCAAGCCGGGACCCAGCTTCTCCCGTGCGTGCCGGGAGGATCTGCCTGCGTGTCCCTTAGTAATTTAGAGTAATTTAGCACCAGTGGAGAAGGAAAATGAGGCTAAACCGAGCTGAGGGACGTCTCAGGGGGAAGCCACCTCACTTGGCACGCTGCCCCTGCAACAGCTGTGTGCCTCCCAAGGCCCTGGGCGCCCAGGTCAGGGGCAGACCCTTTGGGAGCCTTGCTCAGAGCAAGGCACACGGGAGCCCTGAGTCCCTGCCCTGGTCACAGAGACTTGGCAGCGGGACAGGAGCTGGCTTAGGCGCCAGCTTGCCCTTGTCCCCGGCCTTCCTGGCGGAAGCAGGGCTCAGAGGCGGTGCCTGAGACTAGGGCAGGCAGGGCCCGTGCCGAGCCAGGCCCTGTGCTCTTCTGCCACTCTCAGCTGTGGCCAGCGACCGGGGCAGAAGCCCCTACTCTGCGCTCTTCCCAGGAGTCCATGGAAGGAGCCCAGAGACGCACTGCTCGGCCCACGTGTGCCTCGGGGCCGGTCCAGGCAGGAAGGCGACTCCGTCCGTGTAAAGATGTGGAGGAGGCAAAGCCACGGGGGAAGCAGGCCAGCCTGCAGGAATGAGCACCAGGCCATCACCTGCTGACTCCTGACCCAGGTGTGTGACACAAGTGCTCACCACCACAGTGTCGTGGCAGCTGAAGAGGTGCAGTCAGGCTGGTCTCAGGCTGACCTGGGTCCCCGAGCTCCCTGCCATCCATGCTGGCTTCTCCGGTGACCTGGGAGAGGGTGGGCGTGAGTGAGGGACACGCGCCCCGCTGAGTGGCACGCAGGGCCCTTGCTGTGCGGAGTCAGCGTCACCTAAGGAGCCTTGAGTTTCTAAGTCTTCTTCTTCCCCTACTTGCTCCTGTCCAAAGCTAGCCCCGTCACTCATCCTCCCCTCCCGCTCCCCCGTGAATGCCCAGGGTGCTGAGACCTCACAGCGTCACCATGCCCAGAGGCGTCTACGGGTGCACTCACCTGCCCAGCTGCTGGAGCTTGCCCGCACATGTGCCCCAGGCTCTGCCGTCCTCATCCTGTGGAACTGTGGGAAGGGAAGGACGTCAGAGAGGCGGCCTCTGGGAGGAAGTGCTGTGCCACCGAGGGGCCCCTGGAAGGGGACAGTGAGGCCCCAGCCCTTCCCTCTCTCTCCCTCTCTCTCTCTCTCCTTCCTTGCTGCCATGATGCTCTGCCTCACTACAGGTCCAAAGGCAACAGGGCCAACAGACCACGGACCAGAACCTCCGAAGCCATGCCCCTGAGTACCCCTGTGCAGTTGCTCCTCTTGCGGTGTTCCTCCCACGCGGGAGTTCTGACTAGCACAGTTCCTGCTGGCTGCGCTCCTCCTCTCCTCCTCCACTCTGTCCACACCGACCGACCTTCGGGTTTGTTGAATTCTCTGGTGCTTTTCTTGGCCTGTCATTGTGTTCACTTCCTCATATGCTGAGGAGTTCACAGGAGGGGAGAGATTCCATTTCTCCCTTCAGATCCAACTCCGTGCTATGCACAATTAAGTGCTTAATAAATGTCCTTTGAGGAGAGTAATGACCATGCGGGTGATAGCGGTGCTTAACCTACTCCTGGGAAAGTTTATATACTTTGAGAACTGGGCTTCTGGAGTTAAATTATGATGGGAAATCAGTTTCTTTATATCTCTGGTGAGCCACGAGGCTGGCGGCTTAATGAAGGGTGAGGGAATGGACAGCCGCTGTGTGGACTCTGCCTTCCTCTGGCCCAGGGCCCACCTCTGGCTCGGGACAGCTTTGTCCTGCTCATTCTGTTCTGATTCCATGGCCTCCAAGTTTTACATTTGGGATAATTTCATCATGTGGGAGACAAATTAGGATGGAAACACCGTGTCCGCGATTGCACACTAACGTTTTAGATCAACACGCAGCTGGACACAGGAAGCTACCTTCCCCAAAGTCCCAAGTTGCACCCTTCCTGGAACTCATCCTTCGGGTTTCTGTGTCACCATTCAGGGCCCTTCTGTCCTTGTGGGAGAAGGATGACTCCCTGGCGTGCTGTGGACCGACTGGCCTCGGTGAACAGAACCTGGCCAGACCCGCTTGGGTTTCAGCTGGAGACAGGAGCTGCTGACTGGGGACAGCTCTGAGCCAGACAGGGATGGCCTGGGCCTCAGGGTTCACCCTGTCACGTGGTCCGGCGTGTCAGGCTGTGGGCAGGGCCTGGGCAGGGAGGAGCAGCCGGCACGGTGAGCAGGTAGTTAGGGGGTTGGGGTCAGAGGGTCCTGTCTGTCCACCGCCCACCCCGCACACTGCAGACCCCTCCACATCTCCCATGTTCCCACCTGGTCCTGGGGCCTGGAGCTGCAGCCCAGCCCTGAAGGAGGTGCCTCCTACATCAAGGGAGGTCTGGCTAGGCCAGCTGGGCGGCAGGTGCTGGGCATTTGGCGGTCGGGCGGCAGCCTCGGTGGGCAAGGATGGCAGGAAGGGTGGTGCTGAGAGCCACCTGCAGGAGGAGCCATGGGCACCAGGCCCTTCCTTGGTGTGATGGGCCAGCGCTGCTCCCCGAGTCCAGGTCCGGGTACAGAGGGGCCCAGAGGGTACCCAACTTCCCACTTTCCTCCGGAGTGCACTCCCGCTGAGTCGGAAGGAGCCCTTTCCAAGTTCTGCTTAGACCCGGACGGAGCCTTCCTCCGGGCGGATGTTGCTAACTGGTCCACCAGCCTCTGGCCTCTGGCCGCGGGCTTCCTGGGGCCACCCTCTTCTGCTTGGTAGGGGAGAGCGGGGCCTACGAGAGCCCGCCAGCTCTGCAGAGCACCTCACATCCCTTCCAGGCAGCCCCATGGAGAAGGCTGCCCATTTTCCGGAGTGAAACTCAGGGCTGGGCACCTCGCTGAGCCGCCTGGCTTGGGTGCCCTTTGCCGATGAGCCACGCTGTGGAGGAGAGGAGGATGAAATGTATGCGCTGATTAAAACTCATAAAGGAAAAATTAAATCCCATCCTCTAATGGCGCCATTTATTGTCATGGATACGACAGGGGAGCCGCGCTGAGGGAGACTCAGCGGCGAGCTCTGCACGTCAGAGACAGCGGCGTGGGAGCCTCGCTCATGAGAACGTGCAGCAGGCACCCTGTTTGTTCCGCAGAGCTCGCCCAAGACTGCCTTAGGAGAGTGCGATCAATCCTTGGAGTTAAATCTGCAGAAAATCCGAGCACCCAGCAGCAGCGATATGGAAGAGTGCGGTGCCGTGAGAACGAAACCCAGAAGGTCCTTGTGTTTAAAGATGGTCAGAGATGCAGGGATCCTCAGAGGCCGAGTCCCGTGGGGCTGCTGCTCAGGAGGTGGGGCTGCAGGGAGAGCTCCAGCATCGAGTCCCAGAAGGGCCTGCATCCCGGCCCCGATGGCCAATGCCGCACGCGGTTCTGCTAGGACCTGAGTTAATTGGGCTTGTGGTGAGGCTGCTGTCCCTCCTGCTGGACGCCCTCCCAGGTTCGCAGCCACCATCCCAGTCACTAGGCCCTGGGCCACCCTGTTTGCCCGGGCTTTAATTAGCTCTGGCGTCCCCTTCCCGCTGATGAGTGGGGTGATGAATGAAAATGCAAATGACGGCGACGAGCCCAGCCTTCAGCGCCAGCGTCATTAATGCCTTCCCTCTGTGGAATCGATCACTGTCGCCCCCACGGCGCTGCGGCGGGAGGGTGGCCGTGGGCCAGGGCGCCTTCCGAGCGCAGGCGGGCCGGGCGTGGCGGGGCTTTCCTCCCCATATGCTTGGATTCGTCTTTTGCTGAATATTTGTTTGGCAACCAGAGTTCCAATATATTTCCAGCTGAGATGATAACGATTTTGGGTCAATGAGCAAATCGCTAATTTAGAGCAGAATGAGCACCAGTAAGAAGCGGTTCTGGGCGGACGTGTGCGAGGAAGTGGGTGTGACGGAGGGCCAGGCGGTTCCCCGGAAGGGGCTCCTCCACAGCTGTGCTGGCCGGAAGGGCAAGCGGGAGGGTCACCGGGTGGTGCTGTTGGCCATCTTCTGAGGCCTTTGAACCTGGGGTACCGCTGTGGCCTGGGGACAGGGTCGGGATCATGGCCTTCTGGGACCGGGGTCCCGTGGGCCTCTCTTCTGTGCCGCTGGGAAGGACCCAGGTGCTCAGTGTTTCAGGGCGGCAGCTGCTCTTTTATCCTCACAAACCACTGTGCCAAAGAGGGTTCATGTGAGTCGGGTTTGGTGGCAGAGGCCTGTGATCACAGAACTCTGGGAGGCTGAGGCAGGAGGATCACAATTTCAAGCTCAGCCTAGGTACCTCAGTGACTTAGTGAGACCCTGTCTCAAAATGTAAAAGCCAGGAGCAGTGCTGGGGATGCCCTGGGTCCAGGCCCCCAGTACCACAGAAAGAAGGGGCCCCTGACCACAGCAGGTGAATTGGGCTGGTGCCCCTCTCTGAGCTTCAACCCCACTGTCCAGGCCACACTTATTTCCTTCCCCTTCTTCTCCTCCTGACCATCCATCTCTGCTGAGGTCAGCCTCCTCAGCCAGGTCCCCACCACACCCAAGGAGAAGGCTGAGGTCCTTCAGCCTGGCATCCTGAACATAGGAGGGTTTGCTCCCGCAGATCTGCCACAGCCAAAGGCACCAAATCTTGTCAGGCTGTCCAGGCTGGGACCTTGGGCCTGGGGAGGCCCCTGCACCCAGGCTCAGAGGATGCATTGGACCTGCTGGGACTGGCCCAGGCCAGTCCCAGGCCCAATGCCTGCTGGGGTTGACATACTACCCCCATTCTGCCTGAGGACACCCAGCCCGGGCTCTGGGCAGAGCCCCACCACCAGCCTACCAGCCCTTCCCTTTTCTTTTCTGAGCCAAGGCCCGGCCTTCCCCCCCGTCACTAGCTGCTGGGGTCCCTCTTGGTTCAGGATCTCAAGTACAGGGACCCTGCCAGGCCAGCAGTGACAGGACAGGGCCAGTCCCTCCTAGTGGCTGGGTGGAGAGCCTCTCAAAGGCCAGTGGCCTTGGCCATTGCTGGATGTCTCCTGCCTCAGTTTACTCATCTGGAACATGAGCCTTCTGTGGGAGCCCTGAGGATGATGAAGTTCTTGGGCCCAGGCGTGTTACCACAGGGAGGGTGCGGAGACTTGGTGGGGAGAGCCTTGCCGGGCCCTGCATCGACTTCCCTCATCCCGGGTGTCCTCAGATCTGGGGCAGCGCTGTGCTTCCAGAGGGGACTGTACCCCTCCTTCCCCACCACGGCCTCTTCTGCTGTGGGACCTTGCCTGTCCCCGTGATGAGGTGCCGTTCAGTGCTGGATCCCACCTGGCGTCTGCCTGGAACGTCCAACTCAGCCGGAGGGATGCTGCCATGCCCTGTGGGGTCTTAGCTGCAGACAGCCCCGTAGCAGGCCTGGCTGGACCCCTGGGTCACCAGATGACAGCTACCTGGGCTGTGCACAAGCCAGGTGAGCCATCTCGGGCCTCTGGCCAGTCCCGCCTTTGGGAAGGTCAGATTTCAGCCGCGTTTGAGCCTAACAGCCTGAGATACCTGGTGGCCAATTGCCCATCTGTGGCCTGTGGACCCCAAGAGCTAACTCCAGGCCACGGTGCTGAGCCACTGAGTCCTGTCAGATAGCCACAAGAATAGGTCCACCATCAAGTCCCATCAGCTATGGTGATTAGGTCACCTGGTCACCAAACCTCACAACCTTCTGTCATCATCGTCACCTACCACAGCATTGGTGTCCCCAGGACACCGGCGGGGGGGGACAAACAGGAAGAGTGGAGATGAAGGCTGGCCAGGCCTCTGTGGGGGCCAGCAGCCTGGCCTCAGTGAGCCGTGCTGTGGGTCACGGAGTCCCAACCCCCAGGACCCAGGGAGGGGTGAGGCTCAGGGACGGCTGGGTGTGTCTCACAGTTACGTTTCACTTGATTCTAAAAGTTGGTGTTAGGAATTATTAAAACTTCACCTTAACCATCTCAGCAAGTGTCAAGGCAACGTAATCAAATTTCAGGCTCCGTTTTTAAAATTTCAATACTGGGGGCTAGGGATTTAGCTCAGCGGCACAGCGCCTGCCTGGCAAGCGTGAGGTTGTGAGTTCAATTCCCGGTGCCAGAAAAAAACAAAACAAAACAAAACAAAATTTCAATACTGTCACTACTGTCACTCTGCTCCTAAGCTGATAATTTACGGACACAGGGGCCCTATATGACATTGAGCACAGACCTCTCCTGTTTTCCTTAAACTGTTCTCTATGGCTAGAAGAGCTTTTAAAATCGGTGTTTTATTAAAATTAACATCCTAAAGTTACATTTTAAAATTATATTTCCTTCTTTAATGGGAAAATGTAAAAACATCTTTACTTAAAAGGCAAAGTAATTTCTCTTTCTTTCAAATAAAGAAGTGCAAGTTAACTTCCACCTGCCTGTAGGTTAAATATTTTATTTTCTTAGTAGAATGACAGCAAAAAAATAAAGGGAGACAAAATGTTTTGTTACCTTGGTGCCTATTACGGCTTTGGCAATCTTTCTGGAGCGCTAGCCAATGCCAGCAACATCAGGGACAGGAGGAAATAAATTAGACATTTTAATTGTGAGATTATAACAGACTGATGGGAGAGCTGGGTAGAAGCCAAAATAAATTTTAATGACAAAACAATAATCTAAGCAAAGTAGAAAACATTAGACTCTACGGGCTTCACAAGAAAATAAAGAAACCATATTAGAAACACTTCCAAGCTTATGAAGCTGGTTAACAGCAGACAATATAAATGGCGAAGGCGCCGACAATTTATTACCCATAAAGCAGAGAGCTGTGAGTAGTAAATCAAAAGTATAATTGGGGAAAATTCACAGAGCCCTGATGGTGACGTTTCCGATCACCACCAGAGATCCATGTTCCCGCTGGAGACACAGAACGTCGGGAGCGTCCCGAAGGAAGAGCTGACCGAGCTGACCGCGACTGGCCTTGCGTGGCTGTGTGGGCAACGGGACCAGCGTGAATCGGTTCTGGATGAAAGGTTCCCCCTGTCAGAACCCCCGACGGTCCGACTCTTCCCAGTGCGATCCATAGCTCGGTAGTCCTATCTCAGTCCTGAGACAGGAGGGGCACCAGGACCCAGAGGGGCCCTGACTTCCGCCTCCTCCCAGGTCTGCAGCACCAGTCTTCTGCCCCACCCAAGCCTGGCACAGGGCCGTGCAGATGTGGGATGGAGAGCTGGAGGGCTGAGGGTGCCCTCCCTTGGCCTCACTAGTTGTGATGGGCTGTAACTGATTCGGAGTTGTAACTGATGTAAGTGAGACACGTTGTATCTGTACAGTGTGATGAGTTCTGAGAAATGTGCGTGCAGAACCGCTGCTGCAATCCCTGCCTAGGACGTGCCTGCCTCCCCAGAGCGCCGCTCCTCTGGGGCCCCGCCCAACCAAAGACCCCTCCTCAGGCCGGCACAGGTTTCTGCCCCTCCAGGCTCCTCCACCTGCTCCGGAATTCCACAGCGGGAACCGTGTGTGTTTGCAGGCTCCACCCGGGCTCAACACGGGGCCTGCGAGGCTCTGCGGGGATGGTGGGCAAGCCGCGTGTCCGTTCTGCGGCTGCACATCATCCGCTACGTGGACTGACCACAGCTGACTGCTCAGCTGTCTGCAGATGAGCATGGGGCTGCCTGCAGGGTGGGGCTGTGGGGAGAGTGCAGCCCTCTGGACATTTCCCCAAGTCGCTCTATGGGCACAACCTCTCATTCCTCCAGGGTAAACATTTAGGAATGGGTGTACAGTCACGTGTGTTTAACTTTCTGATTGCTTTGCGGAAGGGCTAAACCACCTGACGCTGCACCGGCAAACACAGGAGCGCTCCTGTGCGTTTCTTTCAACAGTTTACACCGTTATCTCCCGAAATGTTTAAGGAAGTCGGGGTGATTTTGAATTTAATGGGCATGGACTCATGTTGAGCCCCTCTCCTGTGTTCCTTGGCCATTTATATGCCCTCTTCTGTGAATAGCCTCTCAGGGAGCCCACCCATTTTTATTAGAATGCTTGTCTTATCACAAGATTTTTCTTATCACGTTTATTTGTATACATTTATGTATACATTGAGACAGATACATTTATATTACAGAAAGATATGTTTTATATATATTTATACATCTATATATGCATATACATGTGCTAACCAAATGGATAAGTGTATACACAAGTATGGATTCTGGAGACTGCGACACATGTGCTGTTACAATTTCCTCCTAGGGTGTGGTGTCTTTTTCATGTCTTTAACGTTGATCATCTTTGAAGACCCTAACATTGTAAAGTTGATGGAGTCCTCCAGGTTACGATTTTGCTTATATGGACATAACCAAATATAATCAGTGTAACCACACCGTCTCTCTTGTGTTAACATTTATATACTATATCTATTCCATCGTTTTTGTTTTCATTGTCGTCTTTGCATGGTAAATGCATCTTTTGTAGACAGGTGTAGCTGGTTCGGTTTTTCTAACCAGCCTAAAGTTTCTCTTACAGTTGCCATGATGGTAACACACTTCCTTATGTGATTTGGTTAAATCTACCATGCTGGTCTCCAGTTAACAGTCTTCTGCTTTTCATGCTCTTGCTATTTTCTTTGAATAAAGGAGCTTACTTTTCTTTAGTTTAATCTATTAGCTTGTAATGTGTAGCTATTATTACTAATTTTCAGTGATTACTTTAGGGATAATGAGATGCATCCTACACCTATCAAAGTCTATTTAGAATCAGAAATTGTGATTCTTTGCACTGCTCACTTGATGCCTGGTATTTTCTATTTATCACTTCAAAAGCATAGTAACTGTTTCTGAATATCATCCTCTGTGCCCATGACATCCTTGTGTAATTGTTACTTTTTCAGTTTGGCAGAGATAGGATCCTCATTATATGTTGCTATTGTTTCTTCTCTGACATAGTTGGTTATCTTTTAAATAAATAACAAGATGGAAGGGAATGAAGCGTTTTCTGTTTACCCGTCTGTGTCCACTTCCGGTCTCCCTGCCAGCCCCTCCTGCCTGACTCCATCCCGCACCCCACGACGCTCCCCGTGGTTATTCTCTGCCGGCAGCAAGGACTCTCAGACTCCGAATCATTTAAACCATCTCCCTGTTGTCCTCTGGAAAGACCTTGCGGCTGGATGCCGACTTTCCTTCAGCCGCTTCCTGTCTTCTGGCCGCCTGGCTCCCACGGAGAGATCAGGAGGCTCCTTCCCAAGGCCGGAGTCCCAGTGTTGCTTGTTTGTTTCACACGTCCGCTGCTCTCCTCACTGTCACACTGACTTATGCTCCAGGACGCGACTAGGACACGTCTAGCGGTGCTTTGTCTTCTGTCTCTGCTGCTCACTGTCTGTTCAGTACTCTGTCTCCCTCCCACAACCACACCGCTGCTCTTCTTGTGACTGATAGTCAGTTCCTCATAAATGGAAGTCAAAGGTTAGAGCTGTGGGTCATTTTGTTGCACAATTTTCCTACCCCAACTGGTCCTCCTGGTTCCTGACACTAGACTACGTGGCCCTTGCTCCCAGGTCCCCAGGAGGCTGCTTCCTTCCATCCTGTTTGCTCTCTTGCAGTGGGGCTGGGCCATTTCCCCCGCTCTGTCTCAGGCTCACCGACTCCCCTACACCTGCGTTCAGGCCCGCCCTGCAGCTCCCCACAGCCAGCTCGCCTCCTCAGCTCTGCCCTTTTCCTTGAGTTCCTGTTTTTCTGCTGCGTTGATGTCTGTTGTCTCACTGCGACCATGCTTTCCTTCCTTTATTTGTGCCTTATGGACACGGCCCCGGTATTATCAAATCAAAAGCTGCTCCAAGGGAAAGCGAGGTAAAAATTTAGCAATTAGCTGCTTAATTTATTCCGTGCAGATAACCGATGCAGATAGTCATATTTTTATAACTTGTTTGGCTTGAAATAATCAGGTTGACTCTTTGTGATTAAATAACAAGATATTTACCGAATCTCCACTTTACCTGGTACCATGTGGGCATGTTGGGAGATAGAATCTTTGTCTGAGGAAATAACGATGTCTCCACGTTACTTTCTCAGTTCCTGTCATTAATTTGTTATCGCGCCCTTGTTTGTCTGTGTCATTAGGCAAATTACTCCTCATGATTAAGAACTCTGTGTTGTCCACATGGAATCACCATTGGGTGAAACCTAATTGTTCATGTATGTGTTTTCCAGATCTTAGGTTCACGTTTTGTTCTCGCTGTGGTTGATGGGGCTCCTGTGGAGAGGGTGACACTTGAGAGCCCTGGGCAGAGTGGGGTTCCCAGGGGCCCCCCATAAAGCTTCCAGGAAGGACTGGGACCAGGGACCTGAAACAGAGCCCCCCTCTCCTAGATGCCCCTTACACATTATGTCTCCCTCTTGCTTTTCCAATTTTAAGTGTAAATACCAATCACAAAGAGCAAAGTGTTGCGTTCTGCTTTCACACCTGAGTGTCAGAGTCCAGACCGTGCTAGAATTCTCTGTGTGCTTCCTTTGGCCCCTGCTACTCCCTCAGCCGTTTCATGCACGTCTTGGAGACAATCCTGGCCTACGCCTGCACTGTGACCCCTACCTTCCCGCAGCTCCCGGACAGTAGAGACAGACATGTGGTGTGAGGACATCACACGCGTGACCTAGGCATGAGTGACGGATCACGTTGGGACAGGGGGCAGCCACCGGGAGGTGATGTCAGAGGGCGTGGAAAGGCCTTGGGTCCACCAGGATGGGGGTGGAGGGACGGGGAGGAGGAGAAGCTTCTGGAATAGGAGGTGGCACCTGACGCAGGCTGTGAGATGTTCAAAGCTAAGCTTGAGGACGGGTTGGTCCCCAGCCCTGGGACAGGTGTGCAGCTCTGAGGCTGCCTCCCCTCGGTGTCCTGGGGGACTGCAGCGGGCCAGAAGCACTGAGGGGGTGTATAGGTTTCACCCAGGGACGGTGAGGTCTTGGTGCCCTGTGCCCATCCTGGGCAGGACGCTGCCACGGCACTGAGATGCTCATGGAAAGATGCAGCCTTGGTGGTGCCCGGCCTCCTCTCCGGCCCTCCAGACTGGAATGTGAGTCTGAATAAACCTCTTCCCGTAAGGCGCGGTGTCAGGTGCTTTGTCCCAGCCACGAGGGGAGTGACGGTGACACACTCCCCCTGACACTTTGCCTGAGCACCACTGGGCCCCAGCCAGCCAGGACGGGTCAGCCCCACCTGTTCCACACCAGCCACCCCTCGCCCCCTGGACCTGCTTCCAGGACTCTGAGGACATTCTGCCGGGTCAGCAGCCTTTCCTGCCGGCCCCGCTCCTGAGGACGCAGCGCCTCACCTCTCCAAGTGGGTCTGACTGGGAACCGGGCGTCTGGATGAGAACACGCTGGTTAAATACGCAGAGTGTGTGGCGAGGCGAGCGGGGCGAGCGGCCAGGGCCATCACTCCAGGGGGTCACGGACGACCTTGAGGCTCCACCCTGCGACCAGCAGACCCCGCCCCGGGACCCACATTGTTGGACTGAAGGCCACAAACCTGACATCTGATTTCTGCCACCTGCAACAGTGCCGGGAAGAGGAACAGCGTTGTTCTGGGTCCCCGTGCTGAGGGCACTCGGCTTTCAGTCCTGCAGTCAGCCGGCCACCGGCTCACCCTGACCCGCACCTCACACGCAGGGGCCGGGGCCCAGGAGCGGAGCTCACAGAGGTCGCCCAGCAGGTGTCTCCGGTGATGGTGCAAGGGCTGGGTGTAACTCTCGGGAGGACCCAACACCTGCCTGACCCCCCCTCAGCCTCACTGTGCGGGCAGGGCGGGGAGCAGCACGGAAAGATGCCCTGCCTTGTCCCCGTGACTCCACAGCACCTGTGACGGAGGGGGGACAGTCCTCACGCGGCGTAAAGACGAGAGTAAAGGCCTCAGACTCCACGTACTTTTTCATCTTTTTCTGTTACACACACGCACTGTGCCCACGAAGGGGGCTCACACATGAAGGCAGAGTGCCGGGACCACCGCCGCCTGCCTTTCCCTCCCCTCACACAGGCTGTCGGGACCCCAGGAACCCCATTCTCCCAGGCCCTTGTTTTGGCTTCTGCCAAGGACGAGAACACACGGCCCTTGTCTGTCGTTGTCTGGCTTGCGTCCCTGACCGGAAAGCCCCCAGATCCACCCACTCGGCAGCAAGGACAGGAACCGATTTTCTTGTTGTTCAGGATTTGACCTTCTTTATTGAGGATTCAAAAGGGTGACAGATCGCTCTGGGTGGCAACTAAAATTCTAGCTACGTGGTGAGTGAAGTATTCAGAACAACGGGAGCCCATTTTAGAATTCAGTATGTGTACGGAAACATCCAGGCTGCACCAGGGCATGAGGGATGTACCACACGCAGCTCCAGGCCATGAGGAAAACGGAGGCAAGCACAGCGCCCCCTGGAGGTGCCCCACGCATGTCCACGTCGGGCTACCGACCTTTCTGGTAGAAAGGCAGGCAAGCTCCTCTTCAAACACGTGTTTCTGGGTCCGTGCGGTCTGTTGCCATGAGCATAGAGTACTTTAGTCATCAAAAAGTAGAAGTTCTGTCTAAGTGTTTTCTGAGCTTTAGGCTGGGGCAGTGAAGTTTTAATCACATTTGGAGAGAGCAAACATCATTAAATCCCAAGAATTGTTGTGGTTTAAAAATCATTCCGAAGTGCACTTCAGAAATACATCTAAGCACGACTGTGTTGCAGGTGAGCTCCTAGGAACGGCCCAACTTCGTCTGTTCTTACCTTTACTTAACATCAGGGAACAAGGGGCTTATTTAACAGAGGAACACCAACAGTACTTTTATTTTTCCCTTTGCAAAATGCAGGCCTCTGTTCTATGAAAGGAAGACAACCAGCTCACCTAATCGGCCTTTTATTTGCTAATCACACCTCTCATGAACAATTCATCGGATCAAAAGTTCACAGGCCATTGTTGCCGGGTGGATGAGATGCCCGGGCCTCAGAGGCTGAAACGGAATGACCCACTCGGGTGATAAATAATTTCCAGGGGCGACTCGCCTTACTGCCGCCACCTGCGCCCAGGTCCCCACCCTGGCCGTGGTCCTCGCCCTGGCCACGGCGGCCGCACAGGGCTGCCCTTCTGACAAGAACAGAGGCGACCTCTTTATCGGTCCTGCTAATTTAAGCCTGTAATCTAAGACGTGTGAAATCCCATCTCAGAGAACAGAAACTGCCGAGCTCCGCCTACACCTGGGCCCTCGGCCGCCTTGGGCCCCTGTAGGGAGAAAGGGGACCGACTGGGCACCTGCACAGAGGTGGCCAGAGTGAGGGTCCCCCGGGACTGGTCATCTGCTTGTGAGAGAACCTGGTATGGCAGCACGTCCTGACCCCGCTGGGCGGAGATGCTGTCATGCCTGCCCCTGTTGTAGTCCTTCGCGACTCACCCTCCTCAGCAGGGAGAGAAAAAGCTCCCTGAGGGCTGATGTCTGAAAGCCGTAGCATCAACGACGGTCACTCTAGGCTGCACTCGCCACAGGTCCTCATGAGGCACATTGTTCCATAACCCGAGGGGTGCACGCCTGTGATCCCAGCGCTAGTGGGGCTGAGGCAGGAGGATTGCCATGAGCTCACAGCCAGCTTGGACTACCTAGATCCCGTCTCAAAAACAAACCAACAAAAATAAGGTAGAATAATAAAACTTCAAAATAGTTGATGCAGCGTAAAGTGCTTGCTACTAAAAATTCCAGGAAGTGAATACAAAGTCAGGTCTATTGGTGGTTCTTAGCGCTGGGCCTAATTTATGGCTCACGTTTTCAGGTGACCAGAGGACAGGACCTAGTCTGCTCACTCTGTGCTTTCCACGCAGCCCTATCTCAGGGTAGACAGTCCATGAAAATTGACCGAAATGAATCGAATTTGAACTGAGTTGAACGTGGGCAGCCAATCAGCCCGGACCAGCAGGCATCTTCAGGAAACTGTGGGTCCCTCTGCGGTGTTGAGGCGTTTACGTCACAGACCGCTGCCCGCTAGGCCGGGAAAGCGCCTCCGAAAGCCTGGACAGCTCTCCTGTTCTCGTCTTTGTGCTGCTCATCCACTCCTATTGATAAGGCAAGCATGAGTTTTTAAAAATTGAACACAGCATGGGGATGTTAATTGAATTTCTTCGCCTGTCTGAAAATCAAAGCAGCCGCCTTGGTGTGTAGCAGGACATTCCACACCATTCCAGTGAAAAGTAAGGTCTCCAGAGCACATCTCCTGTTGATCAAAACCCACGGTAAACCTGCTGGGTTTACCCTGTCTCCCTTTCCAGTGTGAGAAGTGGGTCCAAACCCAACCCCACAGCCCCCTCCCTCCGGGCCTAGACTGCCTGTGGTCCAGACCTCTGCCGGGGTGGAGCCCAGCTCACTGGCACCACAGAGCGGGTCCTGGCCACGCCTGGTGCCCAGTGAAAGCTCGTCACATTCCTGGGTACCTTGGTGCATCTGGAGAAGCAGGGGATCCGGTTTGGCCGGCTGGTTTTGCTTTGGTTTTGCATGAGGACAGGTCTCGCTCTGGTCCACTGAGGTTTATTTGGCCTGCTGAGCTGCTTCACGATAGTGTGCTGTTGGGTTTAGGTCTCGATGTCCCCGAGAGCCTCAAGCACTCCAAGGTGGGCTTTGGGAGGCGACGGGGGCATCCGGCTGACTTGCCCTGGAGCTCCAGCCTGGTGGAAAAGGTGGGCAGCTCCTCTCCCTCCCCACTTCTCTCCTCTCTGTTTCCTGTCCGCCACGCCCGGAGCAGCTCTCCTCTGGCAGGCCCCTCTGCCACGCTGTGCTGCCTTGCAGCTGGCCAACCACAGATTGCAACCTGAACAAACCGCGAGCCCATAAACCTTTCCTCCCAAGACTTGCGGGGTCAAGTGCTGTGTCCCAGCAGTGAGAAAGCGGCTAAGAAAGATGGGCCGTGCACCCCGCTTCTAGCGGAAGGGTCTGGAGTGGGTGCTGTGGTGTAAGCCCAGGAACAGAGGACCACACTGAGCACAGGACTCATGCAGAGACCCCAGACCCTGGGCCTCTGATCCCGGGACCCATGAGTCCCCTGGTCCTGCCTCAGCCTCCCGCTCATCCTCGGCCTGGAACTCCCGCTCTTGCTGGCTGTCGGAACCCGTGCTGAGCACTCACAAAGCGTCAGGCGCCGGCTTGGAGCACAAGCCCATCCTGGTCGTGTCCGGGGATGTATGTGACTCGGGCTCACTTGGGGCTATCGCAGTGCTGAGGAGGGTGCGGGCCAACACCCTGAGCTCAAAGGCAGCTAGAAGGAGCGGTGTCTGGGGCCTGGGGACACCAGGAACGCACCGTGTGCCCCAAGAGAGAGGGGGGCACCCTATGCCCACGCTGTGCTCTAGAGTCCTGTCGCGATGGCCCAGGCAGCCACAAGGGAAGAAAGGAGACGTCACAGACTTGGGTTCCTGGAAGATGATGCACCCACCCCTGTGCACCTCGGGCTGGGCTTTGGCAGTGTCCTGCTCCACTACCACTGGGGTCTGGAGTGTCCCCCAAGGCCCACGCACTGGAGGCTAGGGTCTCGAACCTGTGGTCTTGGAGGATGCGGGGTCCCTGGGGGAGGAAGAGGCACTAGGACCCAGGTACTTCCCGCCACCCTCTGCATCCTGGCCATGGTGAGGGAAGTGGCCTCTGCCACGCACATATGGCTCTCACAGCCTAGGCAAAGGGTCAAGGCGGGCGTGGCTGAAACCTCCCAACCCCGGGTCAAGGCAAAATCTTTCCTCGACTGAGTCAGTTGTCTCAGTTTTGTCGCAGTGGTGAGGGAGGAGAGACAGGGTCACTGCAGATGCTGCAGACCTCAGCTTATGTAAGGTGCATGGCAGACACTTCTGGCCAGCGGCCAGCACCTGGGTGATAGGGTGGAGCACTGCACGAACAAACCTGCCAGGTTCACACAGGGGACAGGCACAGCCTGGGTCTGTAACAGACCCTGAGTTCACACCAAGCTTGAGGACTCCGGCAAGCCCTGGTGACTGCACTGGTTAATACTGTCAAGTGCGGTGGGACGGGATGACCCTGACTCTGCACTCTGTGAGACAAGGGGAAAGGAAGGCACGTTGAACTCGTGTTTATGAGGCCAACTACCCACTGGTTCCAAAATCAGATCTTACCACAAAACTCCAGACAGTAAGTGCAGTTGTAAAATTTCTTACAAACCTATTAGCGAACCAAACCCAGCAATAAAATAAAGACAATGTACCGTGACTAACGTGGGTACATCCCAGGAGAGAAAATATGGTCCAACACTTGAAAATTCACCGAAATGTTTAACTGTATGAAAAAATTATGATTATGTCAATAGATCCAGGAAAAAATGGACAAAATTAGTCATTTATTCCTGACAAATCTCTCAGGAAACCAGAGGCAGAGAGAAAAGGCTACTGCTGGGAAGGGAAGGGGAAGTGCTGTTACTGGTAAAAGACACGATCACGTGTAGAGAACGTCAGGCAAGCTTCACAGAACCGTCAAAACTAACAGGTGCAGCAGGTGAAAGACAGAATGCAAAGGCCAAATGTATTCTTAAGCTGTAATTAGCCAAGAATTGATGTTTTTAAGATGCATTTTACTGTAGCATCAAAATACTGTTCATGAAATACTGAGGAAGAATGAACACACTGTAGTTTATTGAAAACATCACAGGGCCATGCGGTGGCCCTGTCGTGGCCACCTAGATTCTAGGAAAGAGGGGAAGAGGGGCTTCTGTCCAGTGGTGTCCACTGAGGCCATGGTGCTAAGCATGCACCTACAGTATGTTACTAAGGGTTACTTTGCATTGTTACGCATTGCACGAAAGTGTTTAGAATAGAACGCAATGCAACTAATTGTCCCATTACTTTAGCCATTCCCTTTTGTCTCTTCAAGATTATTTACAATGCATTCTCATTTTTTTTAGCTCACAGTTTGCAAAGGTTCCAGTCCATAGGCAGCTGACTCCAAGGCAGGGTGTCTTGGCAGAGGCTCATCACAGAGGAGAAATAGCTCATGGCAAACAGAAGACAGCAAAAGCAAGCAAGAGGCAAGACACACCTCTTTCTGCCCCTTATATTGTATGTATCCAGGCTACTGGGATTAGGGCAGTGGACTGATTTAGTAATCACCCACCACTAAGCACATACTCTAGATCTAAGATTTTAGAGAATACAGAAATAGGTCTATGCATATGTAGTTAATTAATTTTTAAAATGTGGCCTTCCAAAGACTTTTTTTTTTTAGGAAAACAAAACAGAAATCTCAGACTGGGAAGAAAATTACAAAAAAAATACAATCATATTTTTAAAATATTGTCTCCATGAATATAAAGAAATCTTCTAATCAATATTAAGACAGGCAGCCCAATATAAAAAAGATAGAAACAATATTTAAAGAAACACTAAACAAAGGAAATGTACAAGTGGTTAATAAGTTTAAAAAATCAACCTCATTAGTCATCAGACTAAGCAGAAAAGAAATGAAGTGAGTTTTAGAAATTATGGTGAAAGTATAAAAAGTCTGATCTTCTTAAGTGCTGGTGAAGTTGTGGAGCAACTGATTGGAGGGCTCACATTGCTGGGCTGTAGGAGACCACAGCCCCTTTGCTGGGAAAGAGCCCATTCCTTATGCATATCAAGAGCCTGCTCCTCCCACTCAGCATAGGAAAGCAGAACAGGTCTGCATAACCAACTGTACTGGAACGCATGGAGCGCTGTCTTCCTAATGCTGAAGACTGGAGCAACCCCAAAGCCCTGCTCTGGGGGTGGGAAGTCACACTGCAGGTCACTCACACGATGGAACACTGCTCAGCAACGAAAAAGCAACCCAGGGCCTTTGCTCTGAGCTGCACCCCCAGAACTTTTCATTTTTAAATTTTGAGACATGGTCTCGCTAAGTCACTAAGTTCATCAGTCTGGACTCAAACTTAGATCCTCCTGCCTCAGCCTCCCAGAATGCTAGAGTTACAGACCTTCACCACCCCATCTGGCTAGAAGTCCCTTTTCATGGTATGGTTCACCCATGGCCTGACCTCTGTGCAGGCGAAACCAGCAGGTCATTCCCACCCTGCACAAGCCCTGTGTGTCCTGCCTTTGTCTACCTTCAGGAGCCTACCTCAGAGCCCCACTTCTGATAAGCTGAATGAGGCCATGCTCATGTGACAGGAAGCCTTTTCACCCACCCCAGAGAGGCCCAGGGTCTGCTCTGCACTGAGATACCCAAGTAACTCTGGCTACACACTCTGGACTGACTTTCGGGAGGAAATGAGCCTCCCTGCCTGTCTGAGGCTCGCAGCCCCCATGCTCCTGGCTGGTGACTCTGAGCAGCCAGCACATGTGTTGCTCTCTGCATGCTCATGGCTGCGGTGCCCGAGGTGGGTTGAGCACCCTCAGCAGGTACCCTAGTGCACTCAGGGTGGTGCCGAGGCTGCACGTGGCTGGCATTCCGGCCTGAGAGTGAACCTGCTCCCCAGCATCTGTCTTCCGGCCACTTGGTCCTCAGACTCCGGATGCCCAAGACGTTTCTGAGCACATCTCCGTGATTTTTATCTCTTTTTGCAACACTAAGCATTGATTTTGCTTCTGTGTGATTAGTTATCCCAGAGAGTAGATTATGAGGAGAAAGCTATTTTATTAATTCATAATTTACTTACCAAATTATTTAACTCGTATCAGACTCATATATTTTTATAGCCTACTGAGCCCCTGAATCAAAGGTAGAGGATTTGAAGCCCATATCTGCTTCTGGGAAGTTTGAAATGACCCTAATATTTCACCAGGAGTAGATGTTTGGCCCTTTCCGATATTTCAGGACCACATTTCCTGGTGAGCCTTCCCTGGGCTGAAGAGTCAGCGTACCATAAAATATGCACTTCAATTATCGCTGAAATAATTTGGGAAGGAAAAGATCAGCCAGTGCCTTTCTAGTGGCTGGGATATATTCCTGGCTGCTGTGAGTATTTTCTGCTCTTCTTAAATCAGCGAATCACCATGCACAAAAGACGTCAGCAATAAAACATCAGAGCAAATGTAATGTGAGTTTGGTGATGCAAAAAATCATCTTTTTCCTTATTGAGGTCCTTTTCCTGGGGTGCTAACCTGGAGTCTCTCCCCTGACCAGCTGCTGACGGGATAATAAAATTAGACCCCTGGTTCTGTCTTGCAGAGGTGTTGCCTGGATGCCGACTAAGGCCATGCGGGTCCCGAGCTGGTTTGCACGTTGGCGCGAGCAGAGGACAGTACCTCAGAGCTGACTGCGGGTGGGACCAGGCTCTCAGGGCAGACGCAGGTCAAACGTTGTCGCCGTGGCAGCCCTGTGAACAAGAGGAGATGGGGCGGAGAAGCACACAGAGGGGTAAGTGGGTTGGCACTTACCCCAAGGGCTGGCACAGTGCAATGACATCTGCGTGCCAGGCACGGGCCTCGGGAGGAGCCTGTGTGCTGCACTCCACCAGCCTCGGGGACCTGGAGACTGCACGCCTGCCTGCAGCCTTCCTCTCCCAGCAGCCGGAGCCTGTCACGGCCCTGCCCCTCGGAGCCGTGGAGAAGCACGGGCTTAGAAAGGCTGATGCCTGTCACCCCAGTACTAGAGAGGCTGAGGCAGGAGGTGCAGAAGTTCGAGGCCAGCCTGAGCAATCCAGTAAGATCCCATTGCAAAATAAAAGGGCGGGGCTCGGCTTGGTGCCATGGTGGGTTTGACCCCCAGCGCTGCGCAAGGCGACGACAAACGCAGACACAGGTGTCACCGTCGAGCCTGAGAACGCCCGCGCCCACCTGCACTGGTCTCAGAGGCTCACGCCTGCATTTCTGCGACACCGAGCCCAGGGGTCAGTGAGTGAAGCTGAGCCCGTGAGGGGCCACTCCGCCCTCCGCCTGCCGGAGAACAGGTCTCCTGGTGACTCTTGCCCTTGTGAGCAGCTCCAACTGTGTCTGGAAAGCCGAGCCTCAGGAGGTTTTGTCCCCTACCCTTGCCATCCCACCGCATGCCAGCATATGCCCAAGGCCCCCTGTAGATCTCCCCTTAGCTGCAGCCAGAGGGTGCCTGAGGGGACTCTGGGGAGCTGGAGGAGGTGGCCCTCAGCCCAGGCTTGCTCTGCCAGCCCACACGTGTGCCCAAGGCCCGGCACCCAGCGCAGCGCTAACAAAATACTGTTGTGTGTGGAGGAGGGGGCCCTTGTGCAGCTGGTCTGGCCATGGCCGTCAAGCAGATGCCATCAGGGGCACTTGCTCACACAGAGGCTATGAACGCCGCACGAAGGATGCACCCTGACACGCTGCCCACCTCTAACTCCGCTGAAGTCCATGGTGCCCTCCCTCCACAATGCCATTCCCAGCACACATGGTGCTGCCCAGATTGAGCCTCTGTGTTTCTCCAGGAGAAGAGGTGTCCTCACCCCAGTGCTACTCGGCCAGGCGTGCCTGATCCCACCGTGGGGACAGAGTGGGAGCAGGAGTGTGCACTCACGGCCGTGTGTAGCATCACAGCAGCCGCAGCCTCTGGGTGCCTGGTGAGAGCCCCAAGACTCACCAGTGAGTGTGTCTGCAGCGGAGTGTCCACTTCCGTTCACGCTGTCACCTGCCCTGCCAGCTAAGCGACTGACAGCCTGAAGGTCGGGTTCTAGGTGGCTGGGGAGTTAAATAATCAGACTCGAAGGGATTATGTTTGTCCTTTTACGGAGAAAATGCAAAACCCACCCACAGCTCTGCATGAGCCTGCCCTGGCTCCATGTCAGAGCTTGGGCTCTGAATGTCGGGGCTACTCTCTTGCCTACCCCCACCCCCCAGGAGGCACCTCAAGTTCCAGACCCTGGCACTGACCCCAGAGGGAGGTGGTTTCCCTGTACTGCACACCAGGGAGAAGCAGCAAGACCAACTAGCCCCATGTGCCCAGCCAGGGTGACCCCAGTAAGGTTCCTGGGGTGCTTGGCTCTTATGGCAGACACATGGCTTCTGGAGACTTCTGCACACCTGTACACCCTTGCCATGAAGCTCTGAGACTGTTGACGCCATTGCAAATTGGCAGGTCTGCTACCCCATTAGGCCCTCAGATCACCGAAAGTGACTTCTTTACCCAGCAGATGGAAGATGGGGACGGATGAGTGGGTAGTGCATACAGATAAAGTCTAAAAAGACCTTGGATCCTGAGACACCACTTAACTCCCTTGTCACACATTGCAGGCTGTTTTACGTGGAGGAAAATATGCTTGGGGTTGGCTTAAAAATCTCTAAGCCCATTTTCTGATGCATGAAATCCAACATGCCTGACATGGGGTCTCCAATGGCGTTGACTCAGCCCTGGTCCTCAGGGAACATGGAGACCAGCTGAGTAAAAATGACAGAAATAACCATGTGAAGTGCTGGGAGATAGGATGCATGCGTATGCATAAAGTTTTGGAACGTGAGGTAGGTAGAAATACTTCCAGCCAAAAGCTGCAAGGAAAATATCCCCCAGATGTGATCAGGGATCAATTCAACAAGAAGATATAACCATCACAAGGGTAGATGCAACTAGTGCCAGGACAAGCACTACCAGTTTTGTGGAACAAGCACTACCAGATCTAAAGGGACAGACAGGCTCCAGCACACTGATAGTTGGAGAATCAGCATCCCCTTTCTTCAGCAGAGAGCTCACAACACATCAGAGGTGAACTGGACTACAGACCGGACATACTTGGACTTTTACTGAACAGTTCATTCAGTAACTGCCAAGGACCCCATTTTTATCAGCACAGGGAGCAGTCTCTGGAATCAGTGATATATTAGGCCACAACAAGTCTTAACAAATTCAAAAGAATCAGAACCACACCACATATTTCTGCTGACCAACAGCAGAATTAACTTGAGAAGTTGCACAAATTCATATAGACTTAACACACTTTTAAACAATGGATTGCTAAAGAAATCAAAAGGGAAAATTTAAAAGCTTTTGAAACAAAAGTAAATAGAAATACAGCCTATCAAAACTTACAGACACAGCAAAAGCAGTACTAAGAGAACTTAATTGTGATAAATGTCTATGTCAAAAAGAGAAAGATTTCAAGTAAATAATCCATTGATGTATCTCAAGGATCTAGAAAAGTAAGAGCAAATCATATCTAAAATTAGAAGGAAAGAAATCACAACCAAAGTGAAATGAAAAAAGACTAAAGAATACTAAGTGTCAGTGAAATGAGTACTTAGTTTTTGAAGACACAGTCAATAGGCCTTCTCTTCCAAACCTATTCTCTATGGTCAGCAATATTTTGATACTAAAGCCAGAGAATATCCCATATACACAAAAAACAATATACATACCAACATCCATGATGAACACAGATGCAAAAATTCTCACCCAAATACTACTGATTTAAATCAAACAGCAGATCAAACCATCATTCCCTAGATTATCCCAGGAATGCAAGGATGGTTCGATAAACCAAAATCACAAAACATTACACATCACACCAACAGAATGAAGGATAAAACTCATATGATTGTCTCAATAGATATAGAGGAACATCTGATAAAATTCAACACCCATTTACTATTAAAACCTTGAAGCAATTAGGGAGATGAGGAATATGTTTCAATATAAAAAAGGTTATAAACATGTAAGACAGCAACATCACACGGAAGAAGTAAAGCTGAATGAGCTTCCTCTAGAAACTGGAGTGAGACAAGGATGTCCATACTCACAGCACTTCTTCAGTATAGTTCTGGAAGTTTAAACCTGAGCAATTATGGAAAAGAAAGAAAGAAAAACATACCCATAGGGAGAAAGCTATCTTTTCTACACATAATATGATTCTGTATGTGGAAAAGCATGAATACTCCATTAAGAGATCATTAGAACTGAAAAATGGTTTCAGTAACATTGCAGAACCCAAAATCAAAGCACAAAACCCATTATAATATTTATGCACCAATAATGAGCCTGCTGAGATAGAAATCAGGACGGGAATTCCATTCACAAGAGCAATAAAAATAGTGAAATGCTTAGGAATAAATTTAAAGAAGCAGAAGATCTCTACAGTGAAAACTGCAAAACACTGGAGATAGAAATTGAAGAAGACACCAACATGGAAATACTTCCCATATTTAGGGACTGGAAGAATAAGTTGTTAATATTTATAAAGCACATTTACAGATTCAGTGTAGTGTCTATCAAGACACTGCTGGTGTGTTTTACAGAACTCAGAGAAATCCTAAAACTCATGTGGAATGTGAAAGGCTCAGAAGAGTCAAAGTTGGAGCAAAGCTAGAGGCACGACAAGTCCTGACTTCAAGACAGACTGTAAGGCTGCTGGGACCAGAGCAGCAGGGCACTGACATAAAATCAGACACATAGGCCAACGGAGGAGGATAGAGGTCTTGGAAGGAGCTCTCACATTCACAGCTGCCTGATCCTCTGAAAATGTGCCACACCTACCCTAGAGAAAAGGTAGCCTTTTCAATAAATGGTGCTGGATATCCACATGCAAAACCCTAAGTCTTCACCCACTCTCTTACTCTGCATAAGCATAAACTCGAAATCCATCAAAGACCTAAGTGCATGACCTGAAGCTGTGAGACTGTGAGAAATCACACATGAAACACTTCAAAATGCTGGTACAGCCGTGACATTTTGGAAGATCCCGGGAGCACAGGCAACCAAAGGAAAAATAGACAAATGGGACTGTATTGCACTGCCAGAGACAATTGAGGCAAGAAACAGCATGCAGAGTGGAAGAAAGTATTTGTTAATTCTTCATCTGATCGTGAATTAACATCAAGAGAATATAAGGACCTCAAGAACAGAGGATGAAAATAACCCAGTGTAAAACTTCACAAATAATCTGAACAGACCTTTCTCAAAGAAATACAAATGGAAATACAAATGGAAAAGGCAAAAACATAGAAAAATGCTTGCTATTGTTAGTCATCAGGGAAAGGCAAATCAAAGCTATTGAGATGTCACCTCACCCCAGGGAGCAGCGCCACAACAAAACGGAGGGAAGAAGGGATACTGCCTTCACTGCCACCCACAGCGTGGGCCTACCCCTCAGCCAGGACACCTCCCATCCTAACCAAATTTGTCTACCCTGTTAATCCTCACCCCCGAGACAGCCTCACCACCTAGACTTTCCACGGCCACACCTGGGAGCTGCTGCCTGGGTCCTCCCTGCACGTCCTCTGACCTCGAGAAAGTTGTCAGGAATCCGAAGGAACTGCTCAGGGTGGGTAGGTGGACGTGTCACAAGTGAGAAGGAAATCCTCCAGCTTCCCACCTGCTCCGCACTCCTCTCTGGACTTGGGTACGATTTTAACAACACCAACTGGCTCCAAAGCTGCTGCCACTGCGACTTCCATAGGTGACTGGTACAGAATAGTCACCCTTGATTGTCACAGACAAGGGTTTTGACAGTGACTAGGACCCTCCCCCACACACACTGGGTTGTAGCTACAGCCTCAGTGCTGACCTGATGACACTTGGTCCTGGGCCCTGGCAGCATGGGGGTGCCCCTTCCACTGTGCTGTGCTTCCCCCCGGCACCAAGTGGAGTTCATCTGCATGTGCATCCCCCTAGATCTAGGTCGCCTACTCCCTCAAGATGGCCCCTTCTGCTGAGGATGGCTGTGCTTGCCCCAGCTGTCCCGTTGCTGTGGGCTGTGGTTTGGCAGGTAGAACCTTCTGCCTGAACCTGAGAGAGAGAAGGAAGCTGAGCTCCATGGTGCCCTCTACCAGCAAAATCACCACTCTCTGCATGCTTCCCCAGACCCATGCTGTGCCTGGACCAAGCCCACCTCCAGGGAGACACACAGGAGCCCGCAGATCTGAGCCTGATGCAGTGCTGGCTCTGAGACAGTCTCTCCAGCACGGGCCTTCCAGGACATTCTCCCGTTTCCTGCTTGTCCTGCATCAGCTTCACCCAGGTGTTCCTGCCAGCACACACCGTGGGTGTCGTCACTCAGGAGGGTGTCGCACTCTCCAGCCAGGTGACTGCCTCAGTTGCACACTCCCAGAGCAAGGCTGCCTGCGTGTGCACGCTGGCTAATCGCTCTGCCTTGTTAGCTGCGAGAAAGCATTCATGAAACTCGTAACAGTATTTTCAGATATGGAGCAGAAACAGCTCACTGGCCTTTTGGAAACCGCTGCTGCTGCCTCTCTCTACGCTGTTCCTTCTAGGCGCTCGCTTGTTCTCCTGCTCCACACTAGTCGAAGTCTCCTTGACTTAGGTGATTCAAGAATCGGCAAATGGAAGCATCAAAAGCCCTCTTGCCAGGAAACCCAGGACAAACAAAAGCCAGAGAGCCCTGAGCCCATGAGTCAGAAATGGTGAGCAGGTGGAAGCTCCTCTTGGGGCTTCACTGAGGCATTTGGGGGAAGAGAGAATCCTAACTCGATTTGGCTTCAAAAAGCAGAGGGGTCGATGACAGGGCATGTCGGGGTTCCTCCCAGTTCAGAATCGGGAAACCTGGGTGACAGGAACCAAGGACAGCCTGCTGTCAGGGACACCCCAGCCGTGCTCATTTTTGTCCAAAGAGCCTACTGGAATCTCTAACTCCATTTCCAGTTGGAGAAAATGTCTGGTGTGTTCCCAGAGGAAGTGCAGGCATGTGCATGTGCGTGTGCGTGTGTGTGTGTGTGTGTGTGTGTGTGTGTGCGCGCCCAAGTGTGTGTGCTGCACCAGGGAGGGTTCAAAACCGGAGAGAGGAATAAAAGCAGAAAAAGAAATTGGTCCTATGACACAGGCTAATTTTACAAGTAGGTAAATTATTTTCTTTAATGAGAATGACATCATAGGACAGGTTTTAAATCTTCGCTGTGCCCCCGAAACTATGAATAATTCCTGGATTTAATTACTGTACAATGAATGCTTGGATTATGTCCATTTTTCTCTGAAAATTTGAGTAAGTGGCTTGGATTGGCACAATTGTTCATATGGCCGCTGATTGTGGGTTTTCCTTCGCTCTTGGTGGAAGGAATCAGTCGTGGGCTGGTACTCCTTTGTATGAACCTTTTGAATTCGGCCTCACAGTATAGAGGGGAAGGCACAAGGAGCAGTTAGGACAAATTGCCCTCAGGCCTCGGCCCATGTGTCTTTCCATGGCCCAGGCCCGAGTTTCCAGCAGCCCTAGACGGCCGTGTGTGTGTGTGTGTGTGTGTGTGTGTGTGTGTGTGTGTGTGTGGCCTGTCTCCGCATAGCACAGGGGCAGGAGCGCGGGCAGTCGGGCATGCCCGGGCCGGTCCCCTAAGAAGGCCTCCCTCCAGCCCCTCTTTGCTGGCTCCGCAGCATCTTCAGGGACGGGGTTGTGAAACTTCATAAACTGCCTTACATCAACAGATGAAAAGGCAAGATGAGCATTCTCAGTTCGCCCTGCAGCCTGATGGGAGAGATTTCTCTCTGCAATTTTCCTTGTGGTTGCTTGGGAAGTTTTTAGGCTTCTTGAGATGGCTCTTAGAAAGTCATTGTTGTGTATTCCTGGCATGTCATGGTTGCCCGTTGACTGCAATTGTAATCTCACGGACCCCGGTCCTTTTATCAAAATGCTGTTTACAGAAAATGCCCTGTGCTCATGAGTATGTGTACACCCTGCTGCACACGGGCATTTGTTGTCCTGGCTGTCTGTCTGTCTCTCCGTCTCTCCCTCCCTCTGTCTTCTCTCTCCACCTGCTCTGCTGTCTCTGAACAGCACATCCCACAATGTTCTGAACACTTCATAAGCATTTCATTAAATCCAGGCCACGCGTGATTGATGGAAAGAAAATAAGAGGCGGGTAAAGAATGTAGGCGGTTTGAAAATTTGGCCCAGAGAACAAATTGAAGCCTAATTAATAAACAGGAAGAACTTGAAGTCATGCTTGGTGGAAACTGTGTCTGATTGTCATCAGAGATGGACAGAGATAAGGTCCCGGAGCAGATGTAACCGTGGAGGGCGGGGCCTGATCAGAAGCACCGGTGGGGCCAGGGAGAACCCTGTCTCCGAACTGGACCTGCCAAATATGCATTTGCAGACAGACGGAGAGAGGGAGCGCTTGCGGTGGACTGTGCTGCAGCCCCTGAGAAACTGCGTAACGCAGTAGGCAGGGAATCTCCCCGGAGCACGGCCTGGGAAGGAACCCAGAATTTTGCTGGCAGCTACTCCAGGAGACCAGCTTAAGCCACATTAAGTGAGTTAGAGGACACCGCGTCCCAGCGCGCCTCGCACACCTTCACCACCCACAGGCTGGTAATGAGCTTCCGGCCCTGCCGAGTTCCCTTGGAGAGCTAGCTCCCTCTCGGCTGCCTCCTAATTAGGAATGTTACACTGTTTTCTCACTGAAATGAGTAAACTTTGTTTGTGTTGTGTTGGTTTTCTCCTGGCGGTGGCAGCTCGGACACAGGGAGACAGGACGATGGCCCTGTCCCCATGGGGCCTCTCCTCCTGCCCAGGCAGCAGCAGTGCTGACCGACTGCAGGTCACCGGGCCACCAGGAAAGATGCTGCCAGGACCACAACGTGCTCACTGTCACAGAGGGGCTGTGCATGGCTCATTGCCACTAAGAGAAGGAGAACGTCCTTTGCGTGAGACTTGATCAACAGAAATCAGTGGAAGGGACCACTCTCTCCTAGATAGACATAGCCACACTGGCTCTTATGAAACAGTACAGCAGACAAGGGTACTCCAGGTGCTACAGGGAGGGGGCCACCTCTGGGCTGTGACTGTCACGCTGGCACTCTCCTGTGCCCTGCTGGGTGGCGCTGTAAATGCCCTGATGACTCAGGAACAGCAGTGTGCAGATTCCAGCCGGCGAGGCCTGCGCCTGGCATCCTCAGCCCAATGCAGGACCACAGTTAACCCGACTTTAACACTATTTGTGCCTTCTTGGAGATCTTGAAACACAAAACACATCTGTCCTCATTAATCCTCTTAAGACGTTCATTAAGTTTCAAGATGAGTCACCAAAAAACAGCTACTGTAACATAATACATTACATAGATTCTCTGAGATTATTAGATTTCTAAACAAACCCATCTCCTCCGGCCTCAGAGAGATTCTCAGTGAATCATAGGAGCCTGGCAGCCGGTGTGGATCAGGAGTGGTTGAGTGGTCTGACACTAATCAACCTCTGCAACAGTGAAGCTGGGTGGTCAGCTAGATGGGTGTGGGAGCCGCCCAGTGGGCTTGGCTGACTTCCAGGGTATCTGGGTGGGTCATGGAGGTGTGTCCTTGGGAAACATGCCTTCCCCAGCCCCTCATTCTCTGGCACTGTTCTTTGCTCTGCCACACACTTCCACCATGTGGTCTTGGAGCAGCCAACCATGGACTGAGCCCCCTGAAGCTATGAACCTAAGTAAACCTCTCCCCCTTTACACTTGGCGCTGGGTATTATGTCTAGCAGTGGAAAGCTGACTGATACATACTCCCATGAAAGTGCCAGCTGGAGTTCCTGTGTCCACTCTGTGAACTCTTTAAAGTCAGATTCATGCAGATGTCTCCAGAGCCCTGGCCACACACTAATCCACGATCTCATCCATGGCTGAGCAACAAACTGGTTGCTGTGGATACACACAGCACAGGTCCCAGCCTGGTAACTTCTGCAGGTTCTGTGTTCCGCAGCTTGGAGTAAGGGTTCAGCTCAGAGCTGGCTTGGTCAACCTCCGCTACACAGGTGTTTGTTATAGAGCCAGTGTGGGAAACAAAGGCAAACTCCACTTCCTTAGAGCCAAGAAACCACTGTTCCGAGATGGTTCTGCAGTCTCTGACTTAGCTGGGCATCAGGGGCTCTCTCCTCCCTGCACTGACTTTTCGTCCCGTCTTCATTTCTCCCTCTGTTTCTACCAGAAAAGTCTCCCCTTTCCCTGTCCACTCCCGTGACTCATCAACTGGCCCCCGTCTGGGCTCCTTACCCCATTCAGCAACTTCGGGAGGGCTGGGGCCACCTCTGCACAGGAACCTGCAGGCCCCGTGAGGAAGAGACAGGGCAAGGGCAAAGTGGGTGGGTGCAGGCACTGTGAGCAGAGGAGGAAGGGCAGGAGGAGGGGGGGCACTTTCCTCCCTGTAGGGAGCAGCCAGACACCCCTCACCCCGGCAACAAAGACAGCAGGACAGCACCACATGGCTCCTTTCCACATGCAGGAGAGCCCCGTTAGCGCTGCTCAGCCGGCGCTGCCTGGGACCATGCTCAGGACAGAGGGGAGACTCAGAAGCTGAGTGGTGCTCCGGACAAGAGGGGCCCAGGCTGTGGTTGGGGCAGGAAGTGTGGCCACCTGCTCAGCAGGCTGGGTGCACCCATCACAGCTCCTCAGGGCCCCAGCTCCTGGGCGCTGCCTGGGTTCCCTGCACCAGGTGGACCCTGCTGCAGACTGCAGTGCCACAGACAGTGGGCCAGGCCCAGGGGCCACGGGCAGTGGTGGATCCCACAGCAGCCATGGGTCCACCGTGGGCCCCCGGGTGGCCACCCATGAAGACACAGGCAAGGGAACCATGACTTTCCAGGACTGAGTGGATTGGGAAGGAGTCAAGAAGCTTGCACAAGATCCTGATGTTCTGATGGGAAGACATCCAAGGGGGGCGGGGCAGAAAGGCTGCAGGACAGGTGGACAGGAAGGGATGGGAGAGCTGGAGTGAGAGGAGGGAGGCCATGGGGACCTAGGGACAGGGGCCCTGAGAGCAGGAGCAACAGGTGCTCTAGGAGGGATGGGCAACCCTAGGGTCCAGAAGAGCAGATAGGGCTGGACAGATTGGCCTGTGAGGACCCAGGCAGCCTTGGACCCCAGGGGAGCAAGGGTCTTAACCAGAGATTCAGAGGCCGCTCTGTGTTTGAGCAGCTGAGCTTGATGGCTGGGATGTGTTGGGGAGGTAGGGACACAGAAAGGGCTCCCTGTGCATGTCTGGCTGTCTGAGCAGGAGATGGGGCACAGGGCTGACTCCAGGCCCTTGAGGACAGATGGATGGTAGTTGGTTGAAGGAGGGTTTTGAGCTGAAGCCCACAGGGCACTGTGTGTTTGATAGTGGAGGGAATATAGGCCATAGAGAGAGGGAAGGAAGCTGCTTGCCTGCGGACACAGAGACCACTGTGTGTTGGGGCCATTGAGGAGAGGAAGGTAACAGGGCTATGTTAGTCATTTTCCCATTGCTGGGACAAAAATACCCAACACCTGAACCTTACAGGACAGGTGGATTTGGCTATGTCTCCAGTGGGTTCCGTCCATGGTAAATTGCTCCAAGATAGAAAGAGCACGGTGGAAAGTTGCTCACATCATGGTGGCCAGGAAGGAGGGAGAAAGGAGTGGAGATGGGGATGAGAATTCACCTTCAAGATCACAATGCCAGGGACCCCACCACCACCAAGGCACCCCTCCTCACAACACATTTAGCCATGGACTCAGCCACGGATACCTCCACTGATGAGGGTAGGACCCCCAATCCCATCGCCTTCCACACACAGCAGAAGCGGGTGTCATTCCAGGCCTGAGCCACAACAGCCATCTGCATTCTGGGAAGAGGAGCTGGGGTGCTGGAACACTCCCCCTCCAGGAGGCTCCCCAACACCACAGCCTATTCTATGTGGACAGAGGCTCTAACAATTTGGACAATGTCCCTTCTTTAACATGAGAGGCGTGGAGGAAAGGAGCTCCTGCCCACACCCCAGCTCTCCCTATGGCCCCAGTGAGGGAAGCAGAGCCCCCAGCGCCTGGGGATGGAGAGGAACAAGGGGCCACTACCTGCTTGGGCTTCAGGCTTGGCAGGGGGTGCTGCCCTGGACCACCCATCCAAACGCACACAGCTAAGTTACCGATACCCATCACAGCGGGGGATGCCATGTTCTCCAGTGTTGTCCCAGAACACAGGAGCCTTGAAGACTCCTCAGCGCAGAGCTCCAGGAGCAGTGTCAGGGCCGCTCCGTGCCAGGTGCTGTCAGAAAGGACAAGTGGCTCCCACTGCTGGTCCAGCATGTGGCTGTACAATCGGTG
This sequence comes from Chinchilla lanigera, assembly GCF_000276665.1. Classification (NCBI taxonomy): domain Eukaryota; kingdom Metazoa; phylum Chordata; class Mammalia; order Rodentia; family Chinchillidae; genus Chinchilla; species Chinchilla lanigera. The sequence goes on from NW_004955504.1 coordinate 1,360,599, forward strand.
GTTGCCCTGGCCAAGTAGCCAATGCACGTATGTGCCCAGTGCTGCCCCTGTGCCAGGCTTGTGGGAGACTGTGAATGAGTTTCTCATTGGCTTCAGGAAGCACAAACCATGCGGTTTCATGGAAGGAGGCCCCATTCTCGGGGCGCTGTCCGTGACCGGTACAAACTTCTCTTTCATTTTTGTTAGTACTGTCTGCAGTACAGAGCCCTCACCTCCCCACCTCCTCCTCTCTCCTCCCCTCCTCTTCCTCCATCTCTTGATCTCAGCCCATTGGAGAAAGCTCTCCCCTACTTCCTGTTATTTAGCTTTTACTTTGCTCTTTATTACACTTTGGGTTTTGTTTTCCTTTTTGAGTCTTAAATGACACAGCTACCATGTAGGAATAAGCAGCTTCCCAGTGTCTGCTCCTCCCCACCCACAGCTGCAGCAGGAGACCTAGACTGGGACCCTCTGCAGGAGACAAAGCCAGAGCTGGAGGGACACAGAAAGGTCACCTGTACTGCCTGCTCACTGTCCTGTCCTGTCCTGGAGGGTGCCCCAGACAACTGGGGATGGCGCCTGAAGTTGCTGTCAGTGCACAGCCCTGAAGTCTGATTTCTTTGCCAGGTTTACAGGTTCTACCTCCAAGACCCTGGGACAGAGCTGAGATGCCTTCACTCCCCACCATGGCCACACTGACCACCAGACTGCAAACCAGGGGCCACATCCGGGAAGCTGCTTGCACGGGTTGTTCCTAAGTGAGTGGACACCTGCCTTTTTCACTAAACCCCGGTCACTGAAGATGCAGGGATGGCGCTGAGTGGGCAGACCTCACAGCAGCCTGGGAGTAACAGGAGTGATGGTGTGGTCACAATCGAGCTCTTCAAAAACTAGTTGTGCAAGACACTCTTCCGAGAGAAGCGACAAGGAGAAGCCTAAAGAGAGAAAACGACCTCCACAAGCTTTCCTTCCAGTTACTATTTCTTCATGAGTATGCAGGTAGATATATTGGTACAAATGCATAGATACACGGGTACATAGATACAGAAATATGTGCTGTCATAGATTATTTAATAAAATCTGCTATAAATACACAGTTTAGAAAAATTTAAAAGCATGGTAAGAAATAAACGGCTCCAATTAACTCACAGTTCACACAAAGTAACTCTAAAGTATTTGATTTGTACATACAAAAATAAAGTATATATTTCTATATTATTTCTATTAACATTTTTGCTAGAAATTGTGAATATACTATAAGTACTTTTTCTTGTGTGGATATGTTACTGTATTACTTTTTAATATACAGGGTAGCTTATTTTCAACATATTAAATATGCTTTTACAACATGACTTTGCTGTTTTATGCTAGTCTACTTTGGGTATCTCAATACATTTGAAATAAATATTCTAGAGGCTGGGGATTTAGCTCAGCTGCAAAAGCGCCTGCCTGGCAAGTGCAAGGTCGTGAGTTCGGTTCCCGGTACCGGAGGAAAAAAAAAAAAAAAGAAATAAATATTCTATTATGGGGCATAGCTATTTATAATCAATATACAACTTGAGGTTATCTTCACTGAAAAGTCTGTTCTCATCTCCAGCCCATTTGTTATATGAAGTTCCCAATAGAGCTGCAAAGCCCTCTCAGGGGCGTTGGGCACAGCTTGCAACGGCACCGGAAGGCGTCGCCGGAAGCCGGTGGCCGGAAGCCCTTCACTGGAAGCCTCTCCTACGCTCCTTGAAGGCGTCGCCACTTTCCTGCAGGGGGCGCTGTGCGCAGCAGCTGCTGCTACCTTGCCGCCTCCTGTTTTCTGTGCTGGAGAATTTGAGTGAAAGCTAGCCAAAGCGATTTAGGCTTCTCACGCGTATGTTTTACTGTCCTTGTGTTGGTTTCTTACAGTTATTCTAATTATTGTAAAAGCCGCGACCTAGTCAGGCTCTTAGTCGCAGTAAAGCTGCATGGGCTGCAGATGCTTCACCCTGGCCGCTGCTTCCTCCCCAGGCCCTGCCCTGGTTCCCGGCGTTCACAAGCGTCAGTGTCAGTGAAAAAGAAGAGAATGAAGGAAAATATGAGGGATAGGTGCTCTGAGGTTAAGCTTCATGAAAGCGTAACCTGGAATCAGGACAGAAGTTAGGAAAAGCCAAGAGAAAGAAAAAGAAAACTTGTTCTCTAGAGAAAGGCGAATGTAGGAGTAACACCGAGTGAAAAGACAGAGAACAACTTGGGTGAGGTGAAGGCGGTAAAGAAAAGCTTGAACTTGAAGATCAGAAGGAAGGGCCAGGGCAGGAGTCAGAGCCGACAGCACAGTCTCTGTGGGGCAGGAGCAGGGGACAGGAACGGATGCACGAAGCTCAGCACTGTAATCCACCTTCCTGAGCTCAAAGGTAAGGGACTTTACTGCAGATTTCACAGGTAGGCTTAGTCCAACAAGGGGACAAGCGACTCATGAGGACCAACAACAAAACATTTCAGTGTAAGACCAATGAAATTTCAAGGAACAAAAAGCAATGGCAAAACCTGTTCACAAATCCCAGTAAAAAATTGCTTTAGGGCCGGGCATGGTGGTGCATGCCTGTAATCCCAGCACTGGGGAGGCTGAGGCAGGAGGATCATTGTGAATCTGAGGCCAGCCTGAGCAACATGGTGAGTTTAAGGACTGAACTACATAGCAAGACCCTGTCTCAAAAAAAAAAAAAAAATTGCTTGAACTGTAAGAAATGAAAATAAAATTTCTCTAAGAATTTTGGATGATGATACTTTATACAAGAAAGGTAACAGGACATATCTTAAATATTAAAAGAAAAAATGAGTCATAGATTTGCTATCCAGCAAACCTGGCACTTAAATATTAAAAATAAATTAAATGTGTATGTTATTCTCCTGAGAACTCTCTTAGAAAATAAGTTTCAGGCAGGCAAATTACTAGATGTTCCACATAAGTCAGCACTTATCTAACTGCAGAGTGAGCAGGGACAGTGGTGAGTCTGAGATCCAGAATGCACTCTTCCCCTACCCGAGACAACCAAGAGCCCCTCGGGTCCTCTCCCTGTGGTGTACCGAGCCCTGCACATGCTCCCTTCCTTTCCCACCACCTGCAAAGAAGTTTATGGAAGAGTCACCACAACAACTGCTGATGAAATGGAACAGCTCTGATGGTTCACCTCAGCAAAGGCCGTGCAGACAGCAGCTCTCTCCGCAGATATCTCACAGTGCCATGCTTGTGCACCCTTCTTTAACGTGGGCCCTGGAGCTGTGGGAGGCAGGGTCATGAAGAAGAGGAGACGACGCACAGTAGGAGGGTTTGATGTGTAGAGGAGCATTCAGGCTGTAGCTCTGTGCTCAGGTGTTCGCCTGGGATGTGCCGGCTCTGTGCTCAACCCTCAGCACCAAAAAAGTAGGTAAGTTACAACCACAAACTTTGAAGGCTGATGAGTAAAATCCTATAACAGAATGAGTTCACCCGTGCCTTAGAGCCACTGGTGGGGAGATAAAAGCCAGGCTGTTGCGGCTCAACCTCTTGGGAAATGTGCAATTCGGAAACCTAGGAGAGGCGGGTGCAGCTCCTTCGAGCTGCTCTGTCCTGGGAAGAGGCTGTGGGTGCAGGCAGCCCCTTCCTCCTGCCCAACACATCATCAGCAGAAGGCAGAGGGGCCTACCAGGAGCCAGGGGGTTTTCCCCGAGGGACCTCTGAGGCCTCAGGACCCCTGGGTGGAGAAATTCACGATCCTTCCAGCACAGGGACTGGTGCCCTTCCTGGCTTCCAGCACAGCACATATTTTTAGTTCCCTTTGATTCTCATTCTTGGGTGGAGAGAGGGATGTTAGGTGGCTGGGCTCCCATTACAAGCGCTGCTTCCCCAGGGGATGCTTGGGAACTCCTCTCAAACTAACAATATTTTTCCTGTGTAAATCCACATTGCCTTTCAGACTTACTGGTGGAAATACATAAATGTCACCAAACAGGTTTCCGTTCTGTGCTGACAGTCATTGCTAGTGCATGAGTTCAATCCCAGCACTGCAAAAAGAAAATTCATTTTAAAATACACACATCACTCACACATGTGCACATCCACAGGCAGATGACACAAACACACATACACGCCCCTGCATCACAAACTCCTCTGGGAGTTAAATAAATAAAGCTTCTGAAAAGCACTTATTGAGAAAACACACTGTGTACGAGTATGTGAAAGGCTTTGTTTCTAGTGGTTAGATATGCGGGGAGTTATCAGGCAGCTGTGGCCAGGAGAGCAAGCTGCACCCAATGCCAACAGGCCTGTGTGGGTTGCAGTAGGTGCCTAGAAATTCCATAGTGAAAGCACCAGACACTGCACTACGGGGGAGGGTAAGCAAGGGTGGGGTCACTCCCTCCTCACATTCCTTCCTGGGGCAAGGAGCTGCATGCATTGCACAGCAAAGAGATCAAAGCTAGACTTCAGACTCACGTGGGCCCCAAGCAAGGATGGAAATGGTGTCTGCAGACGCCATCGGAAGACACTTCGTGCTTGCAGGGGTTCCTCAAAGATGCTTTCCATTACCCACTGTGGACCTCACCCTCAAGCGCCTACTGTCCCAGCTGCAGCTGTGTGGGTCGCAGAGCTGGCAAAGAGCACAGCACGTTCCTCACAGGCTGACGGCAGTGGCTGGTTTCCCATGGTTCCCCTGCTTCTCTGGGCTGACACACCAACGCACTGGGGCCTCACGGTTCAGTAGGTGGTCCTCTAGGGAGGACGAATGTGTCTAGTTTCAGGGAGAATATAGATTTCTTCTAGTTTTTCTAAAATATTTCTGTTGTTTTGTTACTAGGGAGACACTGTTCACGTCATGAAAATGCTCTGGGAAGTGTATCTCTCTGTTCTACTTCCAGAAAGTACTTGTGGAAGTCCAGCACCATGTTTTCATTATTTCTTTGGTAAGGTTGATAGTTTCCATTGAAGAGATAATGAGGGCCAAGAGCGTGAGATGGTTTTCTAAATTCAAGCCCTGTAGTAGCCTTGGGACTACTTGTATTTTCTATTTCCTAGTGAGTCAGTTTTGGTACATTGTGTTTTTCTAGGAATTAGTTCATGCATTGACATGGGAGAGAAGACACTACATACCCGAGAAATATGAAAAGTGCATTTCATATCATTTAGACTATAAATATTTATAAAATGTGCATTTGGTTCCCCTTTTCAAATCTTACCGGGGAAGTATACATTGTATTAATTAATTTCAAATTCTCTCGATATTTTATTTACCATTTCTCTATTTCTTTGATTTCTGCTTATTTTCCTTATACTACATTTAGTTTATATTTCTTTCTTCTAACTTCTTGCAGAAACATGTAAGTAATTTTATACTTCTCCTTTCCTATGCAAATATTTTAAAATAGGAAATTATTTTGTGTCAATTCTATGAGATTTTTCAAATGAATGGCACAGGGAAACACACACACACACAGACACACACAGACACACACACACAGCCTTCCCTAATCCTAACCCTAACCCTAACCCTAACCCTAACCCTAACCCTAACCCTAACCCTAACCCTAACCCTAACCCTAACCCTAACCCTAAATGACGCTAAACACCAGTGGACAACTTGCTGGAGATGGCCTGACTTAGGCAGTGGGCCAAGTCTCTGCCCTCCCTGGGGAGCTGCTCCTCCTTGCAGGAATCTTCTTGATTTCTGTGGCACTGCTGAGTTCGAGGGGCCAACACCTACGTCCCAGTGCTCACAGTGCGGGCTGTTGCCACATGCAGATGCTCACGTACAGGACAGACACGCAGCTCCACCTGGAAACATTCTACCTGAAAATATGAAAAGTTGACTGGTGGCATAAACACGGCAGGTGCCCTTGGTGGGACACCACGTTCCTAGCGTGCTGTATGGGGCTTTCTCCTCGGGATTCTCACACCCTTCTCCATCAACACACAACCCTCCTTCTCCTGAAGGTCGTGAAATCCAGCTCATCGCAGACCTGCATCTTTGGATAGAAAAGATCTAACTGGATTGAGAGTGAACAAGGAATGAAATATTCACTGGCTCTACCATGAATGGGGCCTTTCAGACGTGGAACATCATTGCACATTCTCTGTGGCAAGGGACAGTGCAGGCAAGCAGGGCCGGCTGACCTGGTGACCCCTGTCTATCTGGCAGTGCCCTTCCCTCTGGGGATGTAGAGCAGTTCCCAGGAAGGAACCTACAACTTCATGGCTCCCACGTGGGCCTGTGGACCACTCTGTAAGAATTTATCCAGCCAGTATTTCTAATAAGACACTCTTGGGCTGGCAGTGTAGCTTAGTGGTAGAGCACTTTCCCCCTAGTGTGAGGCCCTGGTTCCATACCTGACACTGCAAAAAGGATGAAGAGGAGGAGGAGCAGGAAGAGAAGAAAGAAGAAAAAGAAGAGGAGGAGGAGGGAGAAAAAGAGGAAGAGGAAAAGAAAGGTAAGGAGGAGGAGGAGGAAGAATGATGAAGGAGACGAAAGAGGAGGAGGAGGAGAAGGGGAGGAAGAGGGAGATGAAAGAGGGGGAGGCCTAGGGAGAGGAAAGAGGAAATCACTGAATGCCCCAGACTGAAACAGGCAACCATGCAGGGATACACAGTATAATCCCGCTGTGCTGTGAATTGTTACAGCGTAACCATGCAGGAACACAGTATCATCTGACTATTCTGTCAATAGTTACAGTATATCCATGATCCAGCCAAGCCTGGGATCCACCTAAGCCATTCTTGTTCTTCATCTGTGAGCCTTTTCATTGTCCCACAACGTTTTTTTTAAAAAATCTCTTTATGAAAAGAAGGAAAGGTCCTGGCTCTTAAGAGGGACTAGAACCACATAGGCCCCACTCCCTGCACAGGTGTTTCCCCAGAAGGAAGGGTCCTACAGACCCCTAGGGGACCCTCAGTGGGCTGCTGGCCAGAGAGAAATGAAGTTGTAGGAAAATGAAGACCACCCACCAAAATGAGCCAGTTATCTTGTTGGATCCAGAATCCTGTGGAAGGGAAGGATCTTCAGTACAAAGTTCAGCTTTTGTTAGACTGCTGGACCCAAATTCACGCATTCATAGAAATTATTCACCTACTCATTCAACAACTGCGTGCTGAGCAGCGTGCCAGGTGCTACTCCGGCTGCTGCAGAGCGGACCTGAAATGAGCAGCGTGCCAGGTGCTACTCCGGCTGCTGCAGAGCGGACCTGCAATGGGCTGTCTTCCTGGCCTCCCTGGCCTCAGTGCAGGGGGTCAGAGCCTGGCTGTGCCTCTCCGCTGTCCCTCAGCGTAGCCACCATATTGAGTGCTGTGCTCATGACTGCTCTAGGTTCGTAGTTGCCGGGCTCCGTGGGGGCAGATTCGCCTCTCCCGTTTGCAGTGGGCTGGGCATACAGCAGGCGCTCAGCTCAGTGCTGTGTTCACTGCAGCCTGCTGGGGAGACAAATGGTGCTCACTTTGGGAAGGTTTGGGTGATTTTCCGTCAGGCTACTGGACAACTTGAGCCACCAGATGTCACCCAGCCACTCCTGAGGCCAGAGCAGCTGGGAGCTGAACCAGGAGAGACTAAAGAGGAACACAGACAGGAGCGGCAGGAGCATCTTCACATTTTCTAGACAGAGCACAGCCTGATCCGCCCACGGCTTAGACCAGGCAAGCACGCAGAGGCAGCGCAGCCTCGCCTCAGGCAGGGTGGGTCCCCACCCACGGACAGCTCTGTCTCTCCAGCTGAGATGCCCTAGGCAGAGCCAGGCTCATAATTTCATCTTTAATGGTTTGTGATGGCCTCACCTTTAATATCCATGTCACCTGCCCCCACAAACTCAGTTTCGATCCTGTATAAACGATGCCAACTCCTGAGCTACATCCCCAGCCCTGGGGACGTGCAGGCCTGTGTCATGCGCAGCGCTTGCTCTGGTCAGGCTCCACAAGGCCACCGCACCCCAGGTCACAAGTCCACAGGGAGCACCTGGTTCAGTCCCTGAGAACCAGAAACGACAGCTCTGTCCCCTGGTATTAAATACACGCATTCAGTCTCGGACATACAAGGGCCACTCATGGGGAGCTTCTTAGGTTACTCACCCACCTGTTTTAAGGGCAAATTAAAATTAGATGATGATGATAAAGTGAAGAACATTAAAGGATCCATTAATTTCAGAATGGATTTCTCAACAAAATTCAGCCCTCTCATCTGCAGGGACTTGGAGGTTACTGTGATTTTTTTCTAATTTTAGTCAGTGTTCTTTCTTTTTGTTCATGGATGCTGCAGAAATGTGCAGGTGTGGGAGCGGGCAGGATCCAGGACGCAGACACCATGTGCCTGTATGACAGCGGGGTGTGTCTCTGGGGTGTTCAGGGCAAGGCTGTCACATCCGCTTGGCCCATTTTCACCAGCTTACCTCAGCTCAGCTTTCACTAGACCTGCTTAGGTGGGGCTGGGCCAGGTGGGCATGGCCTGGTGAGGGCAGCTGCCCCTGAACTGGAATGAGGAAGGAGGGGCTCTTGAGCAGGTTCTGGAGATGTCCCTGGTGCCTGGAGTGTCAGACCGAGGGGACATCCAAGGGCAGCTATAAACCTCACTCTTGGAAGAGAAATGCAATTGTGCATTGCCACAGTTCCAGGTTTAACTGTCAATGTGTGAAAGTGACCCACTGTTTACAGACAGCGGGCTGGAGGTGACCACACTGGAGCTGACCGGGAGTACAGGGCAATGAGTCTCTGAGCACAAGGGCGGTGTTGACCCAGGCACACTACGAATCAGGAACATCTCCCAGCATCAGACATCACACATCAAGCAGTGGGCCGGCCGGCTTCCCAGACAAGCACAAGCCATGGGTCTCCCATGCAGGGGAGTTGGAGCAGCAGGTGTGAACCTGCCAAGGGATGCTGTCTTGGGCAGTGGCCTTTGGAGAAGTTTCCACAGGTAGGACCTCCAGAGGCAAGAGCAAAGTCCCAGATCAAGGGCATGCCTGGCGTGGCAAAGAAGAGCAAGACACCAGGGCCCCTAGAGCACGGTGTCTGGGACACATCCTCCAAGCTGGGAAGGAAGGCTTGGAGACGCAGTGTGGTAGAAAAATGTGCACCGTGAGGCCATCATGTTAAGGGCAATAAATCAGATGCACAAGCTTAACTATCACACGGTTTCTCTTATGTGAGAAACCCAAAGCGTAAATAAATTAAACAGCAAGATAACGCTAGATAGTACAAAGTAGGGAGACGGACCTTTTGCAAATGGGAAGGGGACCGAGTGATAGAGGCAGGGGAGGAAAGGGGGTGAAAAGAGAATTCAGATGTGTCACGCGCATGTACCAACTCCATACAAAGAAAGCAACTGCATGTACTGCAAACATGCGCCAGTGAATAAGAAGGATGCAAACCAAGGAGAACCAGGGAAAGGCACTTCGCTTCAGAAAGAAAACCATCCTTGTCTCAGTCCCCTAGGCCACTGAAGGTGCTCAGGCTTACCACTCGCTGTCCCCTGGCTCAGTGGGTGCAGAATCACATGACCAGAGCTCCCTGTACAGAGGCAGTTCTGGTGGGAGCATGGCAGGCCAGCCACTGCGGGAGACCTGCACCCACATAGCTGGACTGCACCTGGGCTCTTCTCCATAGCTGTCACTGTGGAAAACTTCAGGTGAGAGAGGGCTGGCCACTTGGTTCCCCTAACCTCATAGCATGGTTATAATGAAAGCAAATATTAGAGTCAATTAGGCTACACCTGTGAAACCTATTAAACACACCTCATTAACAAGCAGGCATGAAGCTCCTGCGACCTGTTCCCTAGGCTCCACGGAGTCCCGACCGTCCTAGGAAGGGGATGGGTGCCCTTCCCCCAGGGTGTTGGGTGCTGTTCACAGTGCAGCAGGACAGTCCAAGCGAACAAGGTGTGCCCACTGGGGCGGCTCTCAGCAGGTGTCAGGCGGGCTCCCCAGGAGTGCAAGTGTCACACGAAGGTGCATGCAGGTTGCCCCTCGAGTGGCTATCCAGGTGGTCCTTGGTCAGGTGGGTGAGCATCACCCAGCCAAGCACAGAGAGGTTTCCCAAGAAAGCAGATGCTGCAGAGCAGCCCTGGCTTCCTCCCACGGGACCTGGACTTGGGAGGTGGAACCAGCTCCTCCCAGAATCTCTAGTCTGCCAGCTGCCAGGTTTTCAGCCTGGCCAGCCACGCAAGGCAGGGGGAGCCGTTTTCTTCCTGTGAATCTCTCTGTCTGTGACTGTCTGTCTGTCTCTCTTCTCTCTGTCTTTGTCTCTCTGTCTCTCTCACTCTCTCCTTCTCTCCTTCTCTCCCTCTCCCCGCTCCCCTCCCTCCCTCTCTCCCACACAGTTCTGTTTCTCTGGGGAGTCTCAACTAATACTGCGCCCTAGCAGGAGATCGGATGCCCCCTCCAGCATGAGTAGAAGCCCCCTGTCTCTCCTCTACTGTTCCTCCATCCATGGCAGCCCAGGCTCACGAAGGGTCCACCTTCAGCCTTCTTTCAATTGAGTTCAGAAACGGACTCACCATCCTCCTGCTTCCTCTGTACCCAGGCAGCCCGATGTCCTCGTCAGGCTCCGAGCCGGGCATATAGCTCAGCGGCATAAGCACCTGCCTGGCAAGCACAAGGTCCTGAGTTTGATCTCCAGTATCACGAAAAAACAAAAAGCTCCTGCGTACCCCACCTTGTGTCCCCCTGTGCCCAGCCCTTCCCTGCCCCATCTGCCTGGACCCCAGACTCTGCATCTCTCAGGCACTCAGGATGTAGATCTCTCCCTTGCTACCTCAGCTCTCTCCAGGGGTTGCTCTGTGTCCTGCAAACTGTCCAGAGAGGTGGAAGTGAGACTGAGTCCACAACCAGTCCAAGGAGGCCGCTCTCACTCCAGCCTTCTCTCTCCTCATTTCCCTGGAATTAAGGACCAGTATGAAGCACACCAATGTAGGAAACAGCAACCCATAAAATGTCTGAGGACTCTGGGCGTCCACTGTCTCGGGGAGAGTAGCATCCATACTGGGGAGAATCCCCCACTCTCTCTTTCTTGAAGTGTTGGTCTTTGCGCATCTCCCATTTACAGATGAATACACTGAAAGAAAATGATTTAAAAATTGTCTGGGACTGCCAGGCATGGTGGCATAGGCCTGTCATCCCAGGATTCTGAGGGACTGAGCCAGGAGGATCACTTATGCAGGACCAGCCTGGGCAGCTTAGTGACTTAGCATCACTATCTCAAAGTAAAAAATAAATTAATGGACTGGAGAAGGCAGGTTAGTGTGAAGACTCTGAGTTCAATTCCTAGTATTAAAAAAAAAAAAAAAGGTTAGCCAAGATTTAAGAAGTTGGGCTGGGTTTATAGTTCAGCACCCTGGTGCCTGCCTGGCAATCACAAGATCCTGAGTTCAATTCCTGGTACAAAAAAAAAAAAAAAAAAAAAAAAAATTTAGGAAGTTGAATATCACTCTGTGGTTTTCAGAATGACTTTGCAGGTTGTGGGTGAGTAGGGAAGGTTGCATTCCTAGGACATGGGCCCAAGCTGACATTTACAAGGCAAAGCACATCAGCAATCATCACCCCAGCCCAAAGAACTGATTCTGAGCCTGGTGAATGCTTGGCCCTCCAAGCTGAGTAACAAATCACCCCTCATTCAGCAGCCTAAAGTCACAGTCCACTTGATTCCACACCCCAGCACTAGCTTCAGGGTGACAGACGGGGCTCAGCCGGGCAGTTCTTCTGCTCAGTGACTGGTGCACATTGGAGTCCAGATGGTCGTCAGGACCCACAACAGCTCCCCTCCTGTGCCTGGTGTCTTGGTGGGGAAGGACTGGCTCAGGAAGTTGCTCAGCCTCAGGCTACCCCAACCTCTTCCTGGTGGTTCCAGGCCTCCATAGAAAGTGTTCTCAGAAAGAAAAAAAAAGAAAAAGAAAGTGTTCTCAGCACAAAGTTGAAATGCCAGGTCCTTAGACTTGGCCTGGGAACCTCTGCCACATTGCATGGGTCAACACAGTTGCCAAGCCCTCCTCTGATCAGGAAAGTGCTGGTGGCCAAAGATCCATGGCTATGTTGAATCTACCATAGTGCTACCAAAGCACCTCTATAATGTAGCCACGAGGTCCAAGCCTGCGAGGTCACATGGACCAGGAGACACGGTAATACCAATGACTTCACAACAGGTGCATTCACTGCTCTCCTGGGCTGCAACCGCTCAGCAGGTCTAACGCTCTGCAGTCAGGATCCCTGTTCCACCGTCAGAAACTGATGCTCAGGCAAACCTGGCTGGACTGCGTGTGGGGGCTGGGTGCAGCACGGCAGGCCCTGCTCCTTACCTACATGTCTTTCTCTGTCTTTCATCCCTGTAGCCTTGGATTTGCCTTATTTAGGCTTCAGTATGTGACCTTCCAAGCTGCTGTGGTTACTGGCTGGGCCACACACAGGTCCTAACACGAGTAAAGGAGCTCAGGCGGGAGCAGCAGAGTCAGCCTGGCCCTCTGGCTGGTGACACCACCAGCTCTAGAGCCACAGGTCTGTGCTGAAAGACAGAGCCAGGCACTTGGCCCCTCCAGAAGGACTCAGAAGCTGATCTTTGTGCAGATCAGCACAGCGGAAGGGGCAGGGTGAACCAGCCCTTTGAAGAAGGATGCACCTCTATCCCAGGTCCTGGCCCTGGGTTGGGTATCCTGCAGATGTCCACTCTCGGGGGCTGCTCTGTGGGCTTCGGCAACTTGGTTCAGGGCCTGTGGAATGCAAGGTGCTGAAGAGAAATTGCTGGGGTTCTTCAGGTGGATACGGCCAGCTTGTGCGGCAGACAGTGAGGCCACCAATATCTGCATCTGGACTTTGGGTCTAAAGGAGCATGGGTAGAGAAGAAGGGCCCACCACGTGCATGTGCAGTGCGTGTGGCAGCAAAGGGGCCGAGTGTACAACTGCTCGGCCTCCATGTGGACCTTTGCACATCTGCCTTTAAGGCAAGACTGTCTTTGTTATGGAAGAACAGGAGGCTTGGTGACAGGTGAGTGATGAAGTAAGGTGACAGAAGCACCTGGGGGGACACTCATCTTAGGGGCTCCTCCTTGTTCCTGAGGAGTTGCAGCAGTCATGCCTGCCAGCATATGTGAGGGTGTCAGATGTCCCCAGGGTGGGCAGGTGGAAGTCAGAAATCTCTGCTGTTCACTGTCCTGCTGTGAGCAGCTTGCTGAAGCCTTACTCTGCGATGCTCAGGAGGGCGGGTGTCCTTCCCTCTGGTCTGCTCGGATCCTGTGTGAGGAGGCCAGTACAGCTCAGCGCTGGTGTTCCTGGGCCTGTTCTGAGGGCGGCTGGGGCGTCGAGCTCCAGCACAGCTGTGGAGGAGCAGTTGGGAGAGGTGGCCGTCCCCTCACACTGCTGGCACACACGGAGGGCTGGCATCTGCCTTTCATCTGCCTTTGTCCCCCAGGAGTTCTCAGTTGCCTTTGGCACTGGATTATAGCCAGCATCCATTAGCAGATCTGTCGTGTATCAGATCAATTTACTCAGTTGCCCTGGATCACAGGAGTCCTCCTTAGGATGGGGGACTGGCACTAGAGCCAGGCAACCAGGCTTGTCTGGAAAAGGAGGGATGAGTGACAGCCTCACATACTTAAAAGGCAGAGTTTTCCACTCTGGAAGCCCTGCTTTGGAACGTTTCTGGGTCCGTAGACAGCTAGCATCTCCATCATTTCAATGTAGCCATGGTAGCAAGGAGGACCTGGGTGGGCTGAGCCAATGGTGGCCTACTCTACAATCTCTGCGGGCCTCTGGGTGCTCTGCAGACGATGGCGTACAGGTGGGGAGCTGGACTGGGGGCACTGAGAGCCCCACAGCCCAGCTAGACTGGTCCCCACAGGCTCCCAGACACAGCCAGAGCTCACATGTCTCTGCTATGACCTTGGGTGACTGTTGGCATATGAACAGGATAAGCAAGTCTGCAAGCACTGAGCTCTTGTCAGTCGTCTCTCTCACTTAATTCTTTAGGCATGTGCCACATTGGTGGAGAGCAGGGTCACAAATTTTGACAGTAGTAACAAGTACTTGCTCTGAATTCCTGGGGTCTGCTTCCTTGGTCACATCACCCAAAGCCATCACCCGTCAGAGGAGGGTGTGCATGCAGTGACTGCTGGGGACACTCCACATGTGGGGTATACCATGCAGACAAAGCACACAGTACCTTGGTGCACATGGTGGCATGTTTCTGAGCCTCTTCCAAACCAGATGAGAGTGCAAGCTCCCTGCAGCCACGCTGGGCTGCAGAGAGGTGGGCAGAACCTTCCCAGGCACCTCTGGCCTGGTCCTTTGGGCAAAGTGGCCCCAGGGGAGTCCTTGGGGAGGACCTCAGCTGAGCCCAGACTACAGCACTTGGAGCAGGAGCATCGCTGGTGCCCATGGCTGTGATGGTCTGTCCAGGAAGAGCTGGAGGGGAGTGAATAAACAGAGAGCTTTCTGAGTATAAACTGGATTTAATCTGGGTAAGTTTAACAAGTACTCTGAAGCTTTAAATTTTAAATACTTATTTCACTGTAGACTAAACTGTCACACAGGAAAGCCATCAGTCCCTGCACTTGATCAGTCTTGGTGATAAATGGACCTCCCCAGGCTATAGAAAGTGGTTTTTGTGTGTGCAATTTGGCTAAGATGATAAATGTTTCTTTAAAACTTTTGAAAATGAGATAGGCTGCACTCATAAATAAACATAATTTGCCTTTCTTTGATCATAGAACTGTCCGCGGAAGAGCACACAACAGTGAAACCTTGTCAATCCGTTGCCCAGGGTACTCCGACTCTGCATGAATGGGAAATCTTACAGTGTTTGCCCCATAGCTAGTTGCTTTGCACTGGTATCTACCATTCTTACGGCTGCAAGACCAGGGCAGTGGAGGGGGTAGGGCCACTTCTAGTGAGCAACTTGGCCCCTGCATTAGTTAGAGTGCACTGAGCACAGATTTAATATAATACGTGTGATTTACGAAGAGGCTTAACATGGCCACCAGCAGGGTCAGGTGGGGAGAAGGACAGAAGGGCCGCCTCTCGACGGACAGTGAAAGGACAGCTGAAGGTGGGAGGACCTGGTGCTCACTACAGAGGCACAGAGAGTCCAAGCTGTGAGGCTGAGGAGTCACAGCTGGAACCTAGAGACGGAGGTCCCAAGGCCCAGGCGAAGATGAGAGCCCCTTTGCAGAAACAAGCAGCCTCCCTCCGCTTCCCCTTTTCATTCCGCCCAGGCTCAAGCCTGTGAGCTAGTTCCACCTACACCCGGGGTCTCCTGTTCTCAACTAGCCCCTCAGTCACACCAAGAACTATGCTGACCCAACCCGCTGGGCCCTTCTTGCTTCAGCTGGCATTATCAGTTAACTATCATAGCCCCGAGTAAAGTGCAAACTTTTGACAGCAGTGCTGCTTTTAGAAAGTAGGTCCTGAGTAGGCCAAGGATAGGGAGAGGTTTGAGTTTGTGGAGTTGATAGGAAAGTGTGGCACCCCCTGGACGCCCCCAAGTCCCTCTACACTGGCCCCTTCCACATCTCTTCTGTCTTTTAGTCTCAGAAGAGATTAAAATTTACTTCAGCATCATACAAGAACAACTGCGTTAATATCACACAACTGCCTTCCATCCTACAATCTTTCATCTTACAGTTTTTGTCTAAAAAGGGCGTATTATTTTCATTTTTAAGAATCATTTTGTTAATATTCCCTGAAGTCCAATTCTTAAGCACATAGCGTTTTAGTAGATCATATTTTTAAACAAAAAGCCTACTATTCAAATAGGAAAAAACAGTTATGTGACTAGCTACCCTAAATACACCTATGAAAAAAGTGTGGTATAGGGGCTGGAGATTTAGCTCAGCAGCACAGCGCCTGCCTGGCAAGAGCAAGGTCGTGAGCTCGATTCCCGGTATCGGAAAAAAACAAAAAATAAAAAACAAAAACATGTGGTATAGACACAAACACACAGAGATGCTGAAAATACATACATACAGAAATTTGTAAGAGCCCAGAAATCCCCTTTCCCTGGCCAACTCTGAGAGTAGACGGACAGACTAGGCTAAGCCTCTCTACAGCACTGTGATCTGGGATGGTCTGTGCCTCATATTTCCCCACCAGCCGCCCTAAGGAGAAGGAGGGGAGACAGGAGCAGCCACAGGAGTGACCCTCCGAGCTCAGCCAGAGGGAGCAGGTGGCCAAGAATGCTACATCACCGGGCCAATGTTTAGTGCTTACTACATCACCAGACCAATGTTTAGCACTTCTAGATAACTTGGTTCAAATGAAGAGGGAAAGAAGAAACAACTACAATTGTCTTAGGGAAAAAGTAAAACATTACCTATTGCTCTTCTCTTTTGAAACATAAAAATAACTTTGCTCCAGACTATGTTATGTACATCTCACATGTAGATGAAAATGATAGCAAAGCTCTCATCTGGGGTGCAAACGGCTGTCCCAGAGATTGTTCAGATTCCCTAGGCTGTTTACACTTGGGATAACATTTACAGAGCAGGGCAGCAGCACAGTTGTAGAGCACTGGCCTGGAACGTACACAGCCCTGAGCTCCACCCCTAGCCCTGTCACAGAGCACAAAAAGACATTTAGTCTGAATGGCAGCTGTAAAAAAGAGCTGTCCTGGGTAAGGACAGGCAATTAGTATTAAATCAAGTAGACCAGGCTAAGGTATATTCTTACATATGAAGCCTCCTGTGCTCATAGGCGGGGCTTTGGGAGCTGAGGGTGTGTGATGCTGGATTCTTCCACTGATGAGCTCAGAGCTCAGTGTGACGCTGGGAGGTGGAGCCTGGTGGAGGAGGGGTCACTGGGGTGTGGCCTGGACAGGTCGTCTCCCTCCTGCTCCCTTGATCCCTCTCTGCTTCCTGTCCCCCATGCCTTGAGCAGCTCTCCTCCACCCTCCCCTCTGCCATGCTGCCCTGCCTTGGAGCCAGCCACTATGGGCTGAAACCTCTACAAAGTGTGAGCCTAAATAAAGCTTTCCTCCTTTACATTTTGTTGGGTATTTTGTCCTGCAATAAGAAAAGTGACAATAACCTATGTATGTAAAGTATTAAAATGCATAAATATCCAAGAGTTTGGAAGTGAAGGATGGAGAAAGAAAGCTGACCAGCAACACCAAACCTTGAGGAGCCTGAGCCCTCTCTTAAACCTAACTGCTGTAAGAGGTAGGATCATCTCTCTCACAAGTTTTAATTAAAAAGCCAGATGTGAATGATGTAATAAAAAAGCTGCTGTCCTCATGAACAGAAAATCATGGTCTGTGGGTTGTTAACGATTTTGACTTGTATTCTAGTGAAGGTGACCCTCCCGTTAGCAGGGGAGGGTTTTGTCTGTGCTGTTCTCCGATGTCCCCAGGGCCTGGGGCGGGGCCTGTGCAGAGCAGAGCTTAGTCAGTCATCACTGAGCAGGTGACATTGCCCAGAGGAGCCAGGAAAGCAGCTGCCCAGTGCCCTGGGCAGGACCTGCAGGAACCAGGCCTGGCAAGAGGATCACAAGTCCAAGTCCAGCCTTGGCAATGTAAGTGCCTTTGAGAGACCGAGTCTCAAGATAAAAATCAAAAGGAGGGCTGGGGATGTAGTCAGAGTGAAGGCCTGGGCTCAGTCCTCAGCAGTGAAAATAAAAAGGGAAAGCGAAACAAGAAAAGGAAAAGAGGTAAGTCTGGGGCATCTATGCCATGGGATGCGGACAAACACTGAAGCTATCCCTGCCCATTCCCAAGCCACCCTCCTCAGCACCCCAGAGAGGGCCGTGGGGCCTGTCTTCCTCTCCCCTCACTCCCTGCTTCCCCAGCTGCCTTGGTTCTTCCTTCCTCATGGTTGCAGCATGGCAGCAGTTGCACTGTCTGCATCATCTCCATCCAGGAAGGAAGAAGGAGCGTGTGGCTCTGAAAAAACCTACCCCTCAGGCCTCCGCTTCTGTTCCTTCTGCCCTGCTAACAGGGGCTGCGCACTTAGAGCCCTGCCTTTCACACAGGGGATGAGCCAGGCCTGTGTCCCTGAGCAGAGTGGGGGTGACCAGCTGCAGGTGGATACGTGGAGACAGTGCAGAGAGCGCCAGGCCCAAGACAGGATGTGGTGCCAGCTGCGCCGTCTACACAGGGTTGGCTCAGTGGGCGGCACCCACACAGCAGTTCCAGCTCCTGCTGCCCGCTCGGCAGTGCAGGCCCACGGAGCACCCGGCCGCCGGGCCCAGCCTCCCCTGACTTGTTCCTGCTCGTAGCAATGAAAAATTTTTAGTGAATTGCTGTATTTAAAAAATTGAGGCAGTTGTTTGTAGGAAAACGGATGCACCTGGGGACCACGATGCTACATGAAGTAAGTCAGGTGCACGGCAGGACCGTCGCACGGTCTCTCCCGTACAGGAAACCCCAAATATAAACAAATGAAAGCGCAAAATACAAGACACACAATAGGACACGGGGAGACGGGTCTTCCTTAAATGCGGAGCACACCGAGAGACGGAGGGAAGGGGAGGGAGGGAGAAAGGGGAGGAGAAAGAGAATAAAGATGCACTAGGCGTGTGGACCATCCACGCAAGGAATCCAAGCATTATGTACTTCAGACGTGAGCTGATAAAAATAAGTAAAACAGATCAATACATGCGTCATGCGCAACCGTCACCACCACCCATGAGCCCAAGGCAGCTTTTCATTGCCCTTGCAAAAATAAATCCCCTGTTGTATGTATTTAGGGTGCATTTAACCTTGTTTTATGGAATGGAAATATTTCTCACACTTCTGCAGAAATATGCTTTGAGAATTCCCAAGAATGAGGAAGGTGAGCCTCAGTACCACGCAGAAATGAGGATTGTCTGTCCTAGTGTGAAAGATCGAGGCTCCAGAACTTTTCAGGGGTGTCTTGGCACAGCTTATGTTCAGAACATCTGTGTGCTCAAAATACAGAGGGAAACTGCGTCTTCCATAGTCAAGCCCTGACCAGGAGGGAGCCAGAGAGATGGGGCCTGTGCCCCGGGCAAGCCTGTCTCCATCCTGAGGGTGCGCTGACAGCCATCCTTAGCCTCGCTAGCTGGCCTGCTCCTGCGACGGCAAGGTGCAGTTTCCATATTTAGGGAGACGCACATCTTCTCTAGGTTTGCAGGAGCTTATCTTTGCTTAGCATTGCAGCAGCCCCAACCACCGGCAGGCCTGTAGCACATCCTATTAAATCATAAAAAGTTAAAATCAGTGGCTGCTTTCTGGAGGAACACTGGGTGAGAGCAGAGGATGCCGGCGCCCTGTGGAAGTTTGGGGCTCAGGAGACACAGCTGGGGATGTAGCTGGTTCTTGGCCACGCAGATGCCTTATGCAGTAGGGACCACGCGTGACTCTTGGGGACATGAAGGGACAGCACAGAGCAGTCCCTGAACTGAGACCCACCGGCAGGAGCGTTGGGACTGCTGCCCCTGGCCCTGTTCATTCTCTGGCCTGTCGAGGGGCGGTGGGAGCTGTCACGGGGACATGGTCATGACACGCAGCTGCCTGGGTGCATTTGAAAGGCCATGCATGTGGCAAGCGGGCCCAGATACAGTGGGCTCAAACCCCATGTCCAGAGCAAGTCCACCTGGGAAGGTAGGTGTGTCTCCCTGCCTTTCCCATGGTGCCCATGGCCCGGCCAGCCAGGAAATGGATCTGAGATAGAGAGTGAACTCTGATGTTAAAGCTGCCCTGATGAGGAGGGTCATGTGCTCAGGACGACTGTGTGTGCGCTGTGCCCCACCAGCAGGTCCTGAGGGCACAGTGTCCCACAGCAGCAGGTGTGGGAGGGGCAGACAGAGTCCACCAGGCTGATGAGTTGCAGGCTGGAGAGGCAATGGGTCCAGGGAGATGGAGGTCCACCAGTGCTGAGGTGGACGGAGTGCATGGGAGGAAGAGACCACAGAATTCACCTTCTGGGACAAAACAAAAAGGCTAGCGAAACTATTTCCAAAAGACAGCAAAGGGCATTTGCAAAAGACACCTCACCAGCAGCTGCCTGACTGCAGATGCGGCTGGAGCTAGGGCAGTGAGGACACCGGCTGCTCTTCAGCTCCGCGGGGGGTGTGAGCGTCACTGCAGGTCAGCTGGAGAGGCACTTTTCCTTTTTGCTTTGCTTAATCTATGAAACAAAGAGGTATAGATGTGTGTGTAAGGAGTGGGTGTCCTAAATTCACTGTGGGAGACCTACGTGAGTGCCAGGGCAAAGAACCTCTCCCAAGGCCGACATCTCCCCCAGTAACTTCCTTCCAGAGAGTGTGATTACCTCACGTGCCACAAGGCACCTCCTGCATGGAGAATCCTCCCAGTGCGTGGAGCGGGGTGATGGGGACACACAGCCAGCAGGGGTGATTCCGGGGCCACATTGGGGTGGGCGGGAGGCAAGAGTCTGAGTGAACTGGCTCCAGCGTGAGGGTGCAAGGGGAACACGGGGAGGTCAGAGGTCGGGGGACGGCAGCGAGTGCCTGCAGTAGCTTCAGAGCAAGAGCCCTGGCGTGAAGCTCAGGACAGGAGACGGAGCTCGACAGGGAGTACGGGAGCCGGAAGTGTGGGGCACCAGTCAATGCCAGTTTCCTGCACAGCCCTGGGATCTGGGACACAAATCTCCTAGCATTTCAAGAACTCAGATCATTCCTTTCTGTCTGCTTGGTCTACACAGTACACAGAAATGGCGTTCCACGAAGGTCGGGACCCAAGTGTCCGTCTTGATGACGGGAACAGGTCAAGCCTCGGGCGCCTGGCGTCTCTCCAGTCACTCCACCAAGTGTTACCATTGTCCTTTCTGTGGGACAGGAAAGATCGGCCGAGGAAAGGCCTGGAGGGTAAATGCAGTCAGCAACCACAGGGCTCTGCACTCTGGGGGAACTCAGCCGCGCTGCAGCGAGTTTGGGCTTACAGGCGGCTCTGTGCCTTCCCCCACTGCGCCCCTGTGCTGCGGAGGGATTGTCTGCGTAATTCCACCTGCTCCTTGTAGCTATCACTATGAGTTCTGAGGATGAAGTGAAAAAAGCTCAGAGGATGGGTGCATGGCGCATCCTGAACAGTAAGACGTGATCTCCTCAGCTCCCCCGCACAGCAGTCTGCGTGTAGCGGAACTGGACCCTGAGCTGCCACGCAGACCTCACCTCAGCGACGCTTCCTTAGAAATGACTTCTGCCCAAGCATCTTTCAGTTTTAACTCCACTTTGAGAAGGCTTTTTTCCTTCCTCTTCTGTTTCACCCTGTGCTTCTCTGGTGATTTCTACACACCCACTCCCTCGGTCTCTCCACCCCTAGCCACCACCGGGGCCGCCACATGGGGCACACACATCTCAGGCCCCATTGCCTGATTGCGCAGTTTCCCGAGGCTCTCAGCGCTGGGTGACGCAGTCTGTCATCGCAGCTCCTCGTGCTGAGCCCGGGATCATCACAGCCCGAGCTGCGCCCCGCGCCTCCCTCCTCCTGGGGAAGCAGGGGTTAGCGCCTGGCTCGGCTGCTCCGCCCCGCTGCGTGGCTCCGGAGGATGGGCCATTAACCCCCCACCCCCGTGCGTTTGTCTCAGCCTTGACATCACCTGTGCTTGTGAGAAAAGGACTTCTGCTCGTAATAATCTTCTCATAAAACGTAATCATAAGTGACACCTCAGCTCTGAAATAAACCAGAGGAAATCGGAATACTTCACACTCAACTTAACATTCTCTGGGGCTCTTTCTCCCTATGTACAAGCTCAGACAGTATGTCAGAGATTAACTCGACCATTCCAGCCCTGACTCTTTCAGCAGATTTTGCGTTATTTAAAAAGCCTCATATTAAAGCCATTCACATGTGAATAATTGAAATTATTTTAATGATTGTACCATTAGAGACCAAACTTACACAAATCTCAGACTGACCTACTTTTCCTCCTTACTTTCATCAGCTTATTTTACTGGAGAATTTAAACAGATCCATCACTAATTAGATACGTGCTGCCCACACGATATTGGAGAACGGTTAGCTCTAACATTCGGCTCAGCTGCTGTCTTCCCCGTCCGCGTCTCTGACCACAGCCGTGCGTCTGCTGCATGGGGACACCGACCTTCTCCAGGCGCTGTCAGTGAGCTGGCTGGGAGCCCTTGATGTCTGCTAACCTTTCATGGGGTGAAAATCGTGTGCTTCATTACTGCGAAGACGACTCTGATGCAGAAGTCACGGCGTGCGTGCTCCTGCTTGGACAGCTTAGTTCCAGCGCTGGGGGCGGGGGGAGGGCAGTGCTCTGGAAAGTTCCGGAGCCTGGAGTAGGGAGCTGACCTCAGCTTCACTCAGCAGGAGTGAGTATTTGCCTCTTTGATAAAAACAGGTCAATCATAGGGATTGAAACTGGCGTTCGCCATTTAGAACAGAAATGTTCACAAATCCCTAATCCCTATCCAGGGTCAGACCCTTTTTTGGAGAAGAGTCACCCATCCGAGGTGGGTAGCAGCTGTAATTTCTGGTTTTGGAGTTTTTTGTTTCTGCAAAGTCCGGTGATTCATTAAGATACTTGCGAAGCACCTGAGTGTAGTTTCCCAGTAGCATTTTTTTTAACCTTATGGAGTTACATGCAGAATGTCTGAGTGTCTTTAGACAAAGCTCAATTTAGGTTTCACCCTTGCTTATGTCACTCTTTTGGGTTGTACGCTCACCACCTGGGGTTTCACTGACTGTATTTCATGGTATCAGGGACACGCGGTGTGACAGCTTCTAGGAAATTCACAGCCGACTCCAGGTGAAGCTGGAGCCCACGCGTGGGCAGGAGCAAGGCCATGAGCCACATGCTGGGGCGCAAAGGGAGTGGCTGTGCGGGAGAGTGGAGTGGAGCGGGACTTCTGCAGTTGGGGTGCCTGTGGGTCATGCTGGCAAGTGTGGGATTTCACGGGACTCGCTGCCCCCAGCCAGCAAAGCTGAGGCCTCCAGCGTCGCCCCCGCTGGAGATGGGCACAGCAGTCAGAACTATCGACACCTCGCCACCAGGAGCCCCTCTGGCACCAGACTCCGCGGGCACAAAGTTCCTGCACCCGAATCAAAGGCCTGTAGAGCCGAGCTCAAGGATTTGAGCCAGAGGCTGCTGACTTGGACCGTGGTGCAGGTCCTGCCCTGCTGCTCCTGTCCAGCCACCTCACCCCACCTCCTATAAATCCTCCTCAAGAGCTGCCAGCCAGAGGGTCCAGCAACGCTGAAGCCCTAAGCTGGGCAGGAGCCTCAGAGTCGCCCTGCTGGCCTGGGTATGGTGTGCATGTTCCTTGATCTCAGCAGGTGGAGCCCCATGGGCACCAGGCGGCCCAGGCCTCACTCCCAGGGAAGCGTGAGTCCTCTCGGGCAGGGAATGGCACTCTCAGGTCTTAAGAAGTGGGACAGGAAGTGATCCCTCCGTTTCCTGTTCCTAGCAGTTGTCTCCATGGGCCCCATCCAGGCTCAGCGGGGAGGTGACACTTCCTGCATCTGTTTTATGTACTTAAAGCCGTTCTCTGGGTCAGAGCTTACAAAGTGAACATCAGAGTGCTGCACAGGTGTGCTGAGGGTGCCTGGAGACTTATCACTAAACCCCTGCAGGGAGCCGCAGATTCCTGACGGGCATTGGAAAGTGCCTTTCCCGGGGCCGGTTGGATCGCCTAGCAGAGGCCAGCTGGTGCCCGGCCCTGGCTCGTCACAAGCACACAGGTGTGCACGTGCCCGCTGAACAAGAAGGTAAATCTTTTGGAAGCCAGAGCTCAACAAAGTTCAGAAGTGAGCCTTCCCGGTCTCCTCCCCACACCCTGTCTACTCCAGGTCCCCGTGCACCTGCGGTGGGGAGGCGGCCAAGCCACTGCAGTGACGTCGGCTGCGGATGCTGGCGGGGGGGCGCCGCCTGCACCTGCTCCTCCAGGCCTCCTGGAGGACCGAGCAAGGGCCTGCACCCGCCACGCCCGCGGAGCCTGAGACTCGCTTGTGCCTCAGTTTCCCTCCTCGCCTCTGCAGGTTGCTCACAGTTCACCTTGAGCACGGGTGAGTCCGATCCTCTTCCTGACAGCACCTGCTGCTCCCCGTGGTCACTGACTGGGCGCTGGTTCTCCTCCGGGGCACGGCCGCCCCCAGGGTGAGCTCAGCAGAAGTCCAGCCTGGCCCCAGCAGCCAGTGGCAGGGGGAGCAGCCTCCCGTGAACTGTGGGGCTGGGGTGCTCACCGAGCAGTGGCAAGCCCTCCGCCGGGTCCTCCCAGGTGACCCGCCCGTGACCTGCTCTCAGCCCAGAGCCCAGAGTCGTGCACTCTCACAGCCCATCTCCCCGGGAAGCCAGACGAGGCTGAGAGAAAGCCGAGAGAGGGGCCTCCCTGTCCTGTGCTGCTGGTTTCCTGCCTGGCCCCGTCCGGTCCTGGCGAGGCCCCTCTGAGCAGGACATCAGTCTGAGAAGCGCAGCTGCCTCCGGCCACCATCCCGGACCACGCGATCAGCTAACCCAGGGCTAGCGTGGTGGGAGGGACTGGGCCCCGAGCAGAGCCAGCGTGTCCAGGCCTGGCTTGGACCTGGCCGGGGACCACAGGGCGCCGTCTTCCTGGGCAGGCCATCCTAACCGCGGCTCAGCTCCTTGTGTTCTGGAGAAGCCAGCGGGGCCCACCGTGGGGTGCAGGGACCTCAGCGCAGGGTGGGAGCCGCCTGCAAACCTGTCCCAGGCTCCCCTCCCGGTGTCATTTTATTTTTAGCTCTTGGATGGTGGCGGTCCCCTTCCCCTGCTGCTGCCGATTCCTCTCCACGGGCTGCATTCGCCCCTTCTCCAGAAAGCTTGCCCCTCTTTAACTTCCTGGGAGCCGGTTGGCAGTGACTGGATTCCTCCCGGAACCCCACTTTGGAGGTCCCCCGCCACGTGGCTGGCACCTCGCATTGAGCATTTGCATCGAACCCAGTGTCGCTGCAGAGCCGGGACTTGCAGCAAGCCTTGACTGACCGCGGCGGCCACCGCGGGGCGGCAGTCCTGAGTGCAGGCCGTCCTGGAGCGGTGGGCCGCTAGCCGCAGGCTGTGGGGCTGTTTCCCCAGCCCTTGGGGGAAAAGTCTGCCACAGACAAGTGGCACTGCTCTCAATGAAGTGGAGAGGAGGGAAAGGAGGGAAAGGAGGGGAGGGAGGGGAGGTGGGCCGGCGCTGACTCTGGGAGGGGAAAGCCAGGAGCTGGTGCTGTGGCTGCGGCAGAGCTGGGGCGTGGTGGTCCCTGAGGGTGCAGACACCTTCCGCCACAGGCGGCCTCCGGGAGTAACCCAGTGTGCCTAGTGGCCTGGCCGGGCCTCAGTTTCTTCCTCTGGGGCCCGAGCTGGGTTCCACTTCTCGAGCTGGGGAGCAGCCCCGGGGGCAGTGCTAGTGGAGCTCACAGGCTGACAAGTGGGCAGAGTCTGTCCCAGGTGGACCCAGGGGGACCTCCCAGGGCTGGCGGGTCTCCCACACCTCACCGGAGAGCAGAGACATCAGACTGTCCATCGTCCTTGGAGAAGAGCAGGCGGGCCCGTGTCCGCACACCCGGTGGGCCCAGCCCAGCAAGGGCACCAGGAGCAGGGTGGAGCCCGGGGCAGGCAACAGTGAGGCTGCAGTGGAGGTGTCTCTGCCTCACGCCCTGGAACTGGACCTGCAGAGGATCCAGGATGGTGCAGGTGTCACATATCTCGCCCTGGTTCGCGCTGAAATGGGCTCCTGTGAGGTGACCAGTTGCCTGTCTCAGGAAAAGGTCAGGGACTCCATGGCCTCAAAGACCCTGCGGGGGTTCAGATAGGCGGCCGGGCGTCACTGAGCCTGGGGCTGCTCCTGTCCCGAGTTCCTCCGAGGCCGGTGGAGGAACGCAGAGGGTGTGCTTCTTGGGTTGGGGGGACAATGTACCCCACCCCTTCCGCTCCATCCTGCGTGCTAGAGTCAGACTCTGCAGTGTAAGCGGAGGGCCTCAGCACTGTTTGGAGACGGCACCTTAAAAGTCACTCCACACAAGGGATGCTGGTGTCCAGTCCCTGCCCGGGGATGCTGGGCACTGGCCCGTCTCCCACAGCATCCGTGCGTGGACAGAGACCGCCTTACACTAGAAGCCACCATGTTTCACAAGCTGCCGTTCAGACAAGTCCTTGCTGGAGTGACCGTGGCCTGCACAAACCGGAGGGACAGCTTCCCCCCCACTGCAAATTTAAACATACTGTTTGGTTCAGCACTAAATAAACACGTTCTACTAGTGCTGGTCTCATCCCCCTGCCCGAGGAGACCCAGCGCCCGGCCTCTGAGAGCCAGGAGCAGACACAGTAAAGATCCACAGCTACCTCAGTTACAGGCTTCTGGTCCACAAGTGCTCATTAAACAGCCCAGCGCTTCCCGCCCGTCCTTGACGTCACTTGTTTTCTCTTTTTCATTAGCTTTGATCATACAGTGAGGCTTCTTTTTTCCCCGGAGCAGTAAATCTGCATCGATACAAATAAATCTCTGTCTAACATGCGGCCTTGCATCTTTAGTAACGTGGCGGGCAGCTCTGCACACAGATCCCACTTCTCCATGCTGCTGTGGGCAGCGCCACCGAGCACCCTGCAGGGACGGAGGGAGGAGCCAGCTTTGCCACACCCAGGGGGCACGTGGATCCCCCTCTCGGCCATCCGCAAGGCCCTCTACATCCCCTCGCACTCTGCATCTGCCCACGCCCTGACAGGATCTCCTCCCAGTGCCCTGCCCAAGGACCCAAGGAGGGAGCCCTCTTGGCCACCCTGGACCTTTCGGGGTCCCGTGGGCATCTGGAATCGAGGCTGCAGATGCTCCTGGGGCCGATGGCAACACTGCTGGGGGACAGAGGTCCCTGTCCATGCTGCTCAGTGACCGTGCTGCCCGTCCCCGTCTTGCCGGGCTCCTCAGGCAATGACTTTTCATCGCAGGGTGCTGTCCTTGCGGAGCATGGAAAAGAAAAGGAGCTCTTTTTGTTGCCTCAAGAAAACCTTTGTGACCGTAGCACTTATGCATCAAACACAGGGAGTGGACACTGCTTTTGACCTTTGGGTCAGAGTAATGCACACGTCACCAGAGGCGACAGACATTCTGTGGACAGCAAGGTTCTCCTCCAGGAGGCGCAAGAGACCTGGGTCCCCGGCCGCTGGGTTGGAGAGCAGAGAGTGCTCATTGTTCAGGAAATGCACACAGGGCACTTTCGTCTGCAAACAGGAGCCCATGAGGGGCCTGTGTCAGAGTCCAGGAAAGGGCAGAGGCCTGGGAGGCCCCAGGGCTCCTGCCACGTGGAACCTGGAGCGCCCGGCCCACGAGCCCGAGCTGCTCCTGCCGCAGGCGCCCGTCGCCCTGTGCCCCACCCTTCCCTGCAGAGGAGCCTCCCCCCCACCCCACGTCCTCCTCCCCAGCCGCTGGCTTTCCCGACAGGTCTGCCGCAGAGTGACAGCAGCTGCCTCTGGTCCCGGCAGAGTCAGCAAGGTGACCGATGCTCGGCCAGCGCAGAGGGGCCCCTGTGGAGCTGCGTGCACCAGCCCCGCCGTGGCACGGTGACCTGACGCAGGAGAGCCACAGGCTTTGGCAGTCGGGCCTTTCTGCTTCAGTTAATTTTGAGTACCACGCTAAATTGTAAGACAAGTTGGAAATTCTGGAAAAGGGAGACAAAGACCCACTTTAAAAAATGACCTCTCTCAACCTTAGCGTGCAGTTACCAGTGCACGGTGGAAAGGTGGCAGCCCTCAGCCTGGGGGTCCTGGACACGTGGCCAACAGTTGGCAGGGAAGGAATTCTCAGAACGGCGCGAGCAGATGGGGCTCCTGCGCCGCGTGTGGGGCCCGGGCTCATGTCCCAGGACGGCAGGCACAGCCCCGGCCCCGACTCTTCCCCAAGCCGTCAGAACCGGCCTCTGGATGTGCCTACCACCTCGCCACTCTCAAACCAAGTGCTGGGTTCAAGTTGCGCTGTGTGTGGGCCTGGCAAAGGACAGTTTCTAATTTCTAAAAAGAAAAAAGTAGATGTTAAACAATTCACACATTTTGAGAGGTTCGCACTTGCTTGACCTTGTGGACACAGTGTGCCCTCAGATTCTAGGGACATAAGTGACCTTTTCTAATCGGAGATGTGCGTCCCCTTTGAGCTGGAAGCCAGGAAGCCAGCAGCAGCGTCTGGCCTGGGCTGGCCGCCACAGGTCAGTAAGGGTACCATGCCGTCCTTGGATTTTCCCTCTGTGCAGCGCACTGCCTGGGGACGGCGGTTGGCTCCACAGCTGACCCCACCCTGGCTGTTTCCAGGGGCCCCTGCCCCTCTTGCCACCCTTGGCCATGTGCAGCAGCTGGACAGGTGAGACTCCCAAGAGCAGCTTGCGAAGCCTGGGTATCCCAGCTCTGGCCTGGGGTCCGTGGAGTTGGTCTCTGGGCTGGGTGGTGTAGGGCAGGTGCCTCTCCCACCCATAGACACACAGCATCCGCCTGTCCTGGAGAGTTCCCCCTGGAGCCTGAGGGACAGACTGGAAGGAGGAGACGGCTACGGGGAAGGGAGGTGCAGTCCTGTGGCTCTCCCATCCGGATGTCATACGGCTGCTGGGGGGCTGGCGCCTACTTCCAGGCAGGGCCCCCTTCCAGTCACACAGTCTGCACCACGGTGTTCACAGGCTCGAGTGTGAGGTCCAAGGACACGCGACCTAGGTTATGGGTGCGACTCGTCCGGGTGTCCAGCAACCCCCTCCAGCAGGCCATCCCTAGGCCGAGCCCTGCCTGTAAACCTGGTCTTCACTGCCGTTCAGAAGAACATGAAGAGATGTGTCTCAAACAGTATCTTAGATTTAAGAGCCTGAACTCTTCAAGCCCAGCCAAAATCATCACTTGAGTCACAGGAGACATTAAAACTGAGAAAGAAAGAAATTCCACTCGCAGAGCCCTCCCTTCCCCGAGCTGGGACTCAGGCGTGTTCAGCCTCGTGTTGACCCTGAGCTGCGTTCCGGTGGATCAAGGCTGTGTGGCCCCGCCCGCCCAATGGGTAGCAGGGCCAGCGCACCTGTCCCAGCCCTCGCACAGCCTCCAGCAGTGGCAGAGAGCTGCCTCTGTTTCCTACAGGGATGCTGAGCCGCAAGCTGCTGGTTCTTAGAGACGGACGAAGCCCGAGACGCAGCCTCGGCCAGCTCCATTCCCAGGGCAAGTGAGCGTTGATTAATGACCAGCTGCGGCGCCTCTGTCCCAGGCCCTGCACCCAAGGCCCGGGTCTCCGGGGATGGCTCCTCCTCCACCCACCCCGCCTGGCATCACTCCGCTTAGGTCAAAGCAAAGGCAGAGGCCCTGCGCGCTGCAGCGCGAGGCTGACCGCTGGGAGAACCATAAACCTCGCAGTGTGATGAGCAACTGAGCAGTAAATTAATTAATCATCATTTTATGCCTCATCAAGCACTTTGCCGAGGCTCTCGACGGGGGCCCTGGAGGAGCCAATGGGAAGCAGACTGTTTTGTTTAGCTGGGTGAGCCTTCTATAAACAGGGGGCTCTGACAAGCTAATAAATATGTCATCCGTCTCTGCCACGGCAGCAGCTCGCCCCACCTGCGAAGTGGTGGGGTTCTGCCCGGCCTGGTGGGCAGTGAGCGATGGTGAGGACGGGCCCAGGAGGAGGCCATTGGAGGCGGGAGCAGCAGGACGCTCGACCGGAAAAGTTCCTCCGAGCTTCGCGGAGAGCCTCCCGCTCCTCGCTCACAGGCCCCGCGCCCTCGGCAAGCAGTGCCTGGCTTGAGATCTCCTCACCACCGAGGCGGCCTCCTCTCGCCCTCCTCCGACCCTTGGCGGCTGGGTCGGCAGGACTGAGAGGTGCCCCGGTGGGAGGCTGCAAACGTGACCAGGGTGGACATCTGTCGGGAAGCAGGGAGCAGCGTCCACAGGTGTCTCTGTCTCCCCCTCCAGCATTTTCCAAGAAACAGGTTTCACCCAACCTCCACGCATCACCCCGAAGGATGCAGCAGCGTGGAAGCCGCCTTTTTTAGGAAACTGTTTTTTCAAAGGCAAAGTGCGGGGCAGATTTGGGTGATTTTCCCATGACTTTATCAGGCTGTTGTTGTATTTTTGAAGCAAAAAGTGAAATCCAGGGCAGCCAGGGCAGGATCTATTAGCGCTGATGAAATACAAGTGCCAAGGAAAGACAAAGGTGGCTTCCCGTCACCCTCTGATTTGTCAGCAAATTTTCACCGACTTTTTAAGTGAGTTTAAAGAGCCTCGGTGGGATTGGACATGGACTCAGTCTCTGAACTGCAGGTGGCAGTGCCAGTCCCACACGGTTGGCACTGGCCTGGTGTCACCCAGAACAAGGAAATAAGGAAAAGCCACAGGCAGATGCACATGCTGCTCAGCCTGTGCTCAGCCCTCCTCCGCCGGGCCGGCTCCCACAGGGCTAAGCCCAGGGCCTTCGAAGCACAGCTCCTCCACTCCGGTTCCGAGCCACATAGCACACTTCGTCTCACATTCAAAATGCAGAACCAGGGCTCGGCAGGTGCTGGTCAGCAGGAGGAGGCTGTCTGCACCCTGGGGCTGCAGACCTCTGGCTGGGTCCCTGCACCCTCCTGACCTCCGTGCTGGCTCTCCAGGGGCGGACCTGGCTCTTCCAACAGGACGCCGCGCCCAGGCCCTCTCCGGTCCAGCTCTTGTAACTGCAGAGCCCTCTGAAGACCAGGCACAGGAGCCTGACATTGCCACTGCCCTCAACCTGTCCGATTCTCCCCACAGCCCGGTGGAGGGTGGGGCGGCAAGTGTGGTGACATACGGCAGACAGCAGGCGCAGCCCGCTGCTCTCCCAGCTCCAATCACCTCCGAGGACTGGGGAGATGGCACCGCTCCCCCTATAAGGAGCTGGAGCGGAGATTTGGAACCAGCACTTCTGTTGCAATCACATCACATATGGAGCCCATCTCGTTCTTTCTGCAGTTTTATTGTGTCACGAATCTCTCGGACAGCTTGGAGATCGAGAGGGGCACTCTGGTCCTGCAGACCACGTGTGGGCTCCTCAAGTGGCGTCAGTGAACACGTGTGCTCGTGCCTTGAAGGTCGCCCTCCAGGACACACAAGTGGAGGAGCGTGGGGCCGTGGCCTCCTCTGCCTGCAGGTGGTCCGCTCTCCCACTTTCCTCCTCCTCCCCATCCTCCTGTCCTCGGGCCGGTCAGGGTGGTCCCAGACACAGACTCTGTGAGGAGTACGATGACAAAGGTCAACGGCCTTGGATTTTGTTCACCTCACCGTCAATAGCTTATTTCCCACTTTATTTCTAGCAGTCCATGTGGGCAGTGTGTCACCACCACATCCGCACGGGCAGGTGGTGCACGCATGAAACAGTCTTCACCCTTTTCCTCCCCTTCCTCTCCTCTGCTCCGCCTCTTGGTGCCCCCATCAGTGGAAGACCCACCTCCCCACTTCCTATGACCTGCCTTCTGTTTTGCTCTTTAATTTATTTATCTTTTGGTTTCTCATATAAGAGAAACCATGCCATGTTCAGGCTTGTGTGTCTGATTTACTTCTCCTAACACGATGGTCTCCAGTTCCTAAGAAGAGAAGAGGGAAAAGGGAAATAGAGGTGGGGGAGGAGGAGCTGAGGGAGGGCTGCTCCAAGGTCCAGGGTGCTGTCTGGCAGCTTCTCTGCTTGCTTCTTTGGGTTCGTGGCTGGAGCCTGGGGAAATCATCACACCTGAGAGCAGTGTTTCTCCCTGATTCATCTTTTTGATGTTCACAGAAGTCCCGACAAAGTGGCTCTCTGGAGAGGGAGGGATTAGGGAGCTGCTCCCGCTACGTCCATCCTGGGCCCCCTGGGAGTCCATCTCACTCAGCCCAGCTTCCCAAATGCTTGACCAGGGGTCCTGTGGCTGGGAAGGGGTTCCAGACTGCGCCCCACCCCACAGAGCTTGCCGGTCACTGGTCACAGGGTCACAGTCACACCCGATCTTCCTCACGGGCAGGCGCTAAACACATGTGGCTACCTGCTGGCCCTGCAGCTCGACCTCATGCAACACCGTTTTAGAGGACTCTGTGCATAAGTGCACCTATTTCACACACTCTTTATAGGAGTAGTTTTGTCAAAAGGTTCTCAGGGGACAGAAAAGCACTCCTTTTACGTGCGAATGCAGGTGTGCACACGACAGACTCGTGCACAGCACCGTCGGATGCGTGCCTGCAGTCAGACCCGTGTGGGCAGTGAGGAGGGGCTCACTGGGGAGCGATGCGAACGGGGCTGAGGAGCAGGGCTCCCTGATTCGTCACACGAGCGCCGTACTCAGTCCCCTGTCTAATCAGATCTGAGACGCATGGGTGTGACTTTGCACGAGCAGGCATGCGTGTGCACACCCCCCCACACACCCACACACACGCGCACACACACCGCTTCACTCTTAGCTGCTGTGCTGCTCTTCGGGACGCGTCCAGGCACACTGTGGCTGCCTCGTGGTCCTCACACCTCGCAGGCCCTGCGCCTCGTGGTCTGACCTGCTGCTTGTGCGCCCGCTGCATCCAGAGCGCACATTTCTCCCTCTGCTCTGATACGCTGTGACTTCCGCGTTGTCCTTCGGCCCTTCGCCCTCAGTCCTCCCGCCTCCCTGGACGGTAGGGATTTCCCACACAGCAGAGGCAGGTTCTCTTTAGGCCCAGCCCTCTGCCGCCTGCTGTTGGGAGCGCAGGTTTGCTCCACGGCCGAAGGGCCGGGTCACCCCTCCGAGCTGTTGCACGGCTGACTGTGTCTCTTCCCGTGTGCCGTCCCAGTAGCGTTCTGTGGACCCTGTTGCTGTGCTGTATGTTACACGCAGCAAGAACAGCCGCATCTCCCAGCGGTCAGCTGGCCCTCCCAGTCCTCTGCTCTCCCAGGCGTTTAGAAGGTCACCTCTGCCCCAGACCCTTCCACCTCCTGCATTTGTAGGTTCTGTGAGAGCATGTTTTAAATCTTTACCCCATAAAGTCCGTGTTTTTCTTAAGCACGCTTTGTGGGTGCGTAGGTCACATGTGTCTGGCCTGCACCTGCCAACTACAGGTTGGATTTCTGCATTGGAAGCCAGATTGCTCCCCTCTCTCCTCTCTGTGTTCTGTCCTGAGGTTTCCGGTTCGGTTGTCACTTGGTAAACCATTTCCTGATCACTGTCCTCATGTGGCAAGCGGGAAACATTCTCTCGGGACCTCATGGACTCCGTGTCCTCTTCCCTCTTCCTGCAGGTAGTGGCTCCCACCTGGCTTCCCTCTGAGGCCCAGTTCACTTCCCGCTCTGCAGCTGAGACCGCTCCCGAAAGTGACAGGCAGCCTCTGTCCTGAAACTGCTGCACCAGTTTGGTGGAATATTCTCCGCAGCTTTTCCCTTCAGAGGGTGTCACTGAAGATCAGTGCTAAAATTTTGCATCTACCCTCCTTGTAACTAACATTCCCATCTGGGGAAACTTTCCTCGTGGAAGTGGAAGTGATGTGCATCAAGAGCTTCTTGTCTAGAATCCACTCAGATGTTGACCAGCTGGACACACAGATGCCGAAGAACACCAGCTCAGCTTAGTTAGTCCGAGGTCTCCCCACATGGGTATGGGTGTGGCAGGGTCTCTAAGCTGTGTCCTCACACTGGCTCTCCTGGGGGTGGGGTGACCACGGGCATCTTCTTTACACTTTAATTTGAGTAAGATGCTCCCAAATAGTAGTAAACGCCTTGTCCACAGTACTTACCTGGTAGTCCAAGAACAAAATTGGCCAATATCTTTTTCTTATTTGTCATTTAGAAAAATTATGTTAGCCTTTGAACTCAAAATCAGAAAGAAAATCAGCAATATGTGAACAGTCCAGCAAGCAAACAAAGAGCAAATTGCCAGAAATAACATTTTCTCTGGGCTCTTCCTCTGTGGAAGGGCACTTGATGAGCTCTGGGGTCAGCCCACGGCTGGCATCCGCCCATCTTGGGGCCCTTCGTGTGGAGCCCCACTTCCTCCCACTGGCATCACCCCTGGCTCCACCTGTGGCTACCCCACCTGGTGTCTAGTGTCCACCCTGGAGCACGTTGGCCTATGGGAAGGGGCCTGGGGTGGCCAGCACCACTCTGCAGTGCCAGGGGCCCCCAGCGTTTCCCAGGGGAGGCTGCACGGTTGATCTACAGCTGATGGCACCACCTGGTTTTCTCTCTGAAGTCCTTGCAGGCACAGTTCTTAATGTTAGGGTTTCAAGAAATTTCCAGAGCCTCTCTGGGTGTGGTCATTTCTGGAGAGGGCTTCTGTGGGCACTCTGTTGGGAATGCTGCCCTGCCGTCGCCCCCAGCACCCTCTCTTGCCATCTCAGAAGATGGTGGTCCTGTTGCTCTGGAACCTTCCTCTGTTTCTCTGCTTGCTCCGAGGAGGAAAGGCCTGGCCTGGACTGTCCACTCTCCGCAGGGACCACACCTTCCCATCACTGTCCGCCTTCCTGTGACATTTTCAAGTCTGTCCTTTGGAAACTGTTTTAGGTACAAATTCTGCTCTGGTTTCTCTGAATGCGAATCTCCTGCCAGTCAAAGGAGAACCCTTAACCACTTCTAGTTCCTCTGCTTCTCTCAGTGCTGGTGACGCTGCTTTGTGTCCTGCAGTCTGCTTGTGCTGATGGCCCCTGCCACACCTTGCACATTGTCCCTCCCCCTCTCTAGGAGATGGGAGAGGCCCAGGCCCTGTCCCCAGAAGGGGACACCAGTTCCATGCTGCGAGGACACGGTCCCAGGTGGAGCAGTAGTCCAGGGAGGTAAATGCGGCAGCAGAGCTCATCCATGAGCAACGGGAAAGGTCAGCACCACCAAACCGGATGAGGAAACGCAGACGCCCAGTTTCAAAGCAGGTTATATATTTTCCCTTTGTTAAAAATTAAATCGGGGGCTGGGGATTTAGCGCAGCGGCACAGCGCCTGCCTGGCAAGCATGAGGTCATGAGTTTGATTCCCGGTACTGGAAAAAAATTAAAAATTAAAATTAAAATTAAATCGACCCTAGCTTTTTGATTCACAAGACTTGATGATAGCTATGGATTTACTAAGTATAAAGTTTGGCAGGAACCACTCTTGCAAAATGCGACTTTTGCCAAGCTGCCCTCCAAGACCAACAGCATAGGTGCCCTGTCCTGTCCCTGCCCGTGGTCAGGTGACGGTGCCCAGCTGCGCACACCAGGGAGGCGGGCACTGCATGTCTGGGAGGCGGGCACTGCGTGTCTGGGCTGCGGTGCCCTGTGAAGGAGCCCTGCGCCCGGCTTGTTGGTAGGAGTGGTGGCCAATAGAATGTGTCAAGTGCCCCGTGCTCTACATTTGACTTTGTGGCTTGTGATCAGACCCACATTCTACCCAGCTTTGGATGAAGACAAACCAGTTATGGGCAAAAACAGTTTGTAGACTGGATTTGCAATGCACAAACAGGCCAGACATGGTGGCGCACGCCTGTAACCCAGCACTCCAGAGTCTGAGGCAGGAGGATCCTTGGGAGTTCGAGCCCAGCCTGGGCTACAAAGTGAGGCCAAGGCCAGCCTGAACTGCACAGCAAGACCCTGTCTCAAAAAAAAAAAAAAAAAAAAAAAGCAATGCAAAAAATGGAGAGATGGTTAGAAACGAGCGTGTTGGAACTCTGACTCCTCCTGCCAGTGGGGTTCTGTCCGACCCGGGGCAGATGTCTGCAGCTGGTGGGAGACGCACAGAGTTCTGAGAGGTACAAGGACAGGGTTGCTGGCACTGATGGCAAATTACATCACTGAGAACCCGGAAACCTCGTGGAATTAATTGCTCTATTGTTTAGCAATGACTACTTGTGTTTACCAAAGCCTCGGGGCCCTTTCAGGTACACTAGGTAATTTTAAAAGAAGAAAACCACCCTTTATTATTCTGTTAAAACTGAGAGGGCCTCTTTCTTTTGATCCTTTAAGCCACTTGGTTGGAGAATATTCCTACAAAGGTGGTTATTCTTTACTTAAGAGAGAACCGTTCCTTCCACAAGGGGCGAAGGCGAGAAGACGGCAGGAGTCATCCTGATGATCTGCACTGAGCGGGAAAGCACGGCCTCTGGAGGACTCACTCAGGTAGTGGCGGAGCCACGTGGGAGAAAGCCGCCAGTCGGGAGGAGACTGAAGTCCACACTGAGACTCAAAGGCCCCTCCCGGGCTCCCCCCGACAGTGCGATGATGTTAATGAAGGCCAAAGGCTAAAAGGGGCCGAGAGATTTCCGAGCAAGTCAAGGTACCTGCGAACACGGAACTCACACCGAGGGCTTGGAGGCCCGGCTGTCCCGTCAGACAGAGGTCACACAGACACCCAGCTTCAAGGTGCTGGCTTTGACTGGAGCCTGGGGTGGTTTTAGGCCGAGGCCGAGCTGAGCAGATGGGAATCTCTGAGAACCAGACCTGTCGGAGGTGCCGGCCAAGCCTGTGCAGGCGCAGCCCGGAGTTTGCTCCCCTGGTCAGCACCGCCCCCGAGACCTTTGGGAATTTTCCCAGCCCCGAGCCTCTGACTCATTTCCTTCCCGAGCTCAACTTGCTGTTCACATTCCTCTGAAACTACCTGGAAATCAGGAGCCTTGGCCTCAGCGTCACGTAGAAGAGAACCTGCCTCCCGACCCTGCTCTTCCCGCACCCGTCGGGAACGTCCAGACCATAGAAAGTGGAAAAGGGGCTCCCGCCCAGGTCACCTCCAACCTGCTGCGGGGCCCAGCCCTCATCGTGTTGAGGGGAGAGACAGGCAGGACGAGGGTCGTCCGGAGGAGCACTCGGTAGTGACGAGGACCTTGTTGTCCCTGCAACCCCGCAGTGTCCCCTGCCGAGACAGCTCAGGGAAGCTCAACCCCTACAGCTACAGCGTCCCGTTGCTGTTCTGTGGCTCGGAAATTTGTTGTTGCTTCTGCCTGACACTAAGGAAAGGCTCCGGCAGTGAGGGAGGTGAGGCCGTGGCCGCAGGCTGTCTCCATGCTCTTGTCAGTTTGCCTCAAGGAAGTGGGGATTGCTTGACCTCAGACACCACTTTCCCCCATGCGGGCCAGGCTGGCGCACAGAGGCGTGGCCTTGGGCACAGCCACCGGCAGACCCTTCCCCTGGATGATGCTGGCCGTCCTGGCCATGCCCGTAGGGATGGGTGGTCCTCTGCTGAGGCCTGGGCTTCAGAGGGACCCCATCCCACCCCACTGGCCCACCCCAGGGCCCGCTCCAGGCAGACAAGAAGGATGACAGGCAGAACGTGGCCAGCGTGTTGTGGGCTCCCGGGCACACACACCGGGAGGAAGCTGTCCCGTCCACCATGCAGGGTGCAGGGCCCGCCCCCTCTCTTGGTTCCCTTTCCATCGTCAAGGATGTATCTCCCTGTTTCCTATTATCTATTATTTTGATCCTTAATTATACTTTGCCTTTCTCATACAAGAGAAGCTGTGCGATATTTAAGCTTGCGTGTCTGATTGATTTCACAGAGCATTACGGTCTCAAGGGGCATCCACTTTCCTACAGATGACTCAGGCGTGTCCTGCTTTATGGCAGAGTAGTGTTCCACTGTGTGTAAAGGCCATGCTTTATCCATCCATTCAAAGTGCTAAAGTCATCAAACCACAGTGGTCTGAGCACACCCACGTTCACATAGCACCGCCCCGAAGAGCTAACGCTTGGTGTCCATCGACAGATGAACAGTGAAGCGTGCAGATTTTGGATGTGGACGTGGGATTCCTCCAGTGGCAGACAGATGAGAGAAAACCAGGTCACCTGGGTTACTGGGGAAATGCCTGCCTCTGCCCCACTGACTTTGCTCTTGTTATAGTCATGGCAAACTCTTTTAAACTCATGATAAAAGACACTTTCAGGAGCAGAGCAAGGTCTTCCACGTGCTGCTGGCCACCAGCTCTCGGCCTGCACCATGTCCCCAGTGCACACTCTGAATTATGGCCCCGGGTCAAGCCCAGACTCCACAATGTGGTTCTTGGAGTCACGGCCACATCTGAATGAAGCATCATCCAGTCCATCCCGAGCTGGAGCGAGGCGGCCGGCTGCCTCCAGAGAAAGCAGCTCATGGCCCTCTGAAGTACATGCAGGCCAAGCACCCCCCACCGTCCCGACCAGCAGGGACAGCAGATCTTCCCAGTGAGCCTGAGTCCATTGCCAAACTCCCACACAGTGCGGGCCCCGGCCCCCCAGCGAGGGGCTGGTGAGGTGGCGTGGGTTGGGCTTCCTCACTGGGATGGTATATTACAAGTGCCCAGGTCAGAATGGGGTGCAAGCCGGCTGGGACAGCTGACTTAGTCTCACCTATCCTCCCTCTGTGGTTTGGGGAACACTAAACTGACCCCAGGTTTTACAGGATGAAGAGTGGGCCTCCAGCTAACCGAGCGATTTGGGCTGGGGTACAGTACAGGAGCACTGGCGTCCCTCTCTCTGTGCTGGGAGCCCATCATCATCCCTCTCAGGCGCAGGAACCGGGCTGCTCAGAGCTCAGAGGGAGAGGCCCCTTCCACCCTCCAGCGGCTGCCGGGGGAGCAGTCGGGAAGCTGCGTGGCGGGGAATGTTATCGGTGCCAGCCGAGTTCCTCCTAGGGTAAAGTTCCTTCTTAATGAGCAGCAGCCCCTCCAAGGTATTTCTCATCAGGGAGATAGCATCGCCCAGGTGCTGCAAGTCTTCACAACTCGTAAATCTCCCCCTGTCACTGGAGGGAGGGGAGAGAAAAGGTTAAACAAGTTTGTGGAAGAAGATTCCCAGGTGTTATTTTGCAAGGAGAGAGCTAATTGATGGCTCTGCCGTGATCGTTACAACAGATAGCGATCATGTAAACACTGGCTCCCGGCCTGGGCAGCTCTCAGGTTGTCCCCGGGAAGCAGCGCCCTCCTCCTCAAACACCGCACCCGGTCTCCTGAGGCCGCCTTTGAACGGCCAGCCAGCTGCGCTGCAATCCCGCAGGATTCTGAGCCTAGGAAACTGTCCTGAAACAAACCTAAGAGCCGAAACTCAGCAAAGCTTTGGGCCGCTGATGCCCCTGAGCCCTGGCCTGAGTGAGCAACTCTCCCAGAAACGAGGAGTGGGGTCCGCCCCGGGGGGTGGGGGAGGCTGCCCACTCCCCTGCAGGCTGTGTTTCATCCTCCCTGGCCCAGGTTCCCTTCTAAAAGGGCTTAAATCTATCCCCTTTCCATTTTAAGGCTAATAATTCTTTTGCAAGATGTAAAATGGAGGGAAAGCTCACTCACGGTCACATCCTGGAAGCAGAGAAAAGAATTTAAGTCCGGGCTTCTCATCTCATTTTCCACCTCCCCCGGCCACCCTGGGCTGTGGCGCTGGGGCCCCGGGTAACGTAATTGGATTCCAGGGCAAGGGTGGGCAAGCCGCGATACAGCGGGTGAGAGTTTTCACACAAAAGCGCACGGCCCATTTGCATTTTCATTGGCTTCCCAGAAAGAAAATATGGAGCCAGGAGAGTTTTTCTAATTTTTGCCATCCTTGAAGAGTTAGCATTTGCTGGAGCGAGGAGCACTGTGCTCCTACCCGTGACAGGTGTGTGAGCAGAAGGCCCACCAAAATACAGACTGAAGGCAATCATAACATTTTCATTTCCCCTTTATATTCCTGCAGCCTTGTCTGAGCTGCATTTGCTTGGAGATTTTTTTCTTAGGAGAAGAGTATTATGTGTGACATTCAGGCTTCCCTAAAAAGTGATTAGAACCAGTGTCTTTGATGCTCTGTCCTCAGAGTCTATAAATACCGCCATTATGAGTATATCCACAAGCGACAACGGGCAGCGCCAGTCGTGCTGGGCCTGATTCGCTGCTGGGCTAAACTGAGCCTGGGTTTCACCTCTTAGGATGGCGGGGCGGGAGGTGCTGCTTCCCTGGAAGAGCAGAGCCCTCTGGGGGCAGGGGGCAGGCTTCCCTGTGGTCCTCCGGAGCAGGGCGGCTCTAGCCTGGGGGCCAGGAGATGATAATCTGAATTCCTAGCTCCCATTCTTCCCTTTCCCTTTGGAATTCGCTATCGCTGTATCACAGGCCTCACACACCTGCATTTTCATGTTTTAAATACTTGCATCCCGTCTTCTTGTGGGTGTTCTCTATTTCCTGAGGGCGGACTGTGGGATCCGTGCCTGGCTGTTCCCGGGCATCGGCCTGGGTTTTCCCGCCTCACTGACCGCACAGGGTCACAGAGTCCAGGTGCAGAGGGCTGGCGACCAAGCTCTGGGGCCTCACAGGGCCAGCCTGTGCATTTACAGGCTCAAGTCCCTGAAGCCCTTGCAGCTGCAGGTCTCTGCTAAGACCCACCTAGTCACTAGAATTCTCTCCTAAAAACAAAACAAAATCACACAGGCAGAGAAGTAAGCGTCCTCTGGCGCAGAGCGAACAGACCGGAGTTCCAGGGCTGGAGATGGGGGCTGGGCCCTGAGCCTCATAGAGGAAGTGATTTGCACACAGTGTCATCCAGGACATCCGGCACCATGGGCTCGCGAAGGTTGGCATCTTTCCTGCATCTGTCTCTTCTGCTGTTTCACTTTCCTCTGCCCTTTGCTGCTCTGGAGATGGCACTCAGAGCTGCTTTGCCACCGAGCTGCATCCCCAACACTTCTGACTTTTCCTTTTGAGACCGTGCCCTGCCAAGTCGCTCAGGCTGGGCTCTGTCTAATTTGCATCCTCCTGCCTCAGCCTCCTGAGTAGCTGGGATGACAGAGACTCTGCCGCATCCCATCTGTCTGTCAGTCTGTTGCCCTGGGGTGGCTGGGATCCTGGGAGTCCCTCTCTCCTGGAGCCCCACTCTCCAGGCAGATCCTGCATGGCGAAGGCTGTGGTATGGGGGTCACTCTGCCGGGCTCTGGGCAGCACCTCATGGTGACCAGGGCTCCTCAGGCCTAGCGCCTGCCCTGCCTACTGCACTGTCCACTGTCATCTCTCAGCCAATAAACTCAGGTCTTTGCAATCAGGTCCACCTGAGGCAAACCTTCAAGTCACAACTGTAAAGAGAAGCATCCTCTGTGCCTCGCAGCATATTTAAAGCAAAAACAGTGCTTTTGATCCTAAAATTAAATAGGGTGGTTCACGAGGAATAGCAAGTTGGAACCATTTATAAAGTCTCCTCATTGAGAAAGCAGCCTTCTCAACGGGAAATACATCTGTTTGGATGGTTTACGCTAAAAGAGAGCTGTGAACCAGGTGTGGTGGCATACACTGCCATCCTGGCACTCCGGGAGGCTGAAGCGGGAGGATCTCAAGTTCTAGTCTGCCATGGGAAGACTCTGTCTCAAAATGTAAAATAAAAGGGGCTAAGAGAGTCCTCATCCACCTTAGTCAATCTGGCACCAGACAACTTCTGTCTCCTCCCCAAAGTCAAAATGACTGGAAAGGGAAACATTTTGAATCCTTTCTGGATGCTGAGGCAACTGGGACAGTGCAACTAAAGACCATGTCTCCAAAAAAAGGAGAAGCTGGGCATGGTGGCACACGTTTATAATCCTAGTACTCTAGGAAGCTGAGGCAGGAGGATTGCAAATTCAAGCCCAGCTTGGGCAGCTTAGCCACTTATTGAGACCCTGTTTTAAAACCAAAACATTTTTTTAAAGAGATGAAGTATAGCTCAGTGTGAAGGCTTGGGGTTCAAAACCCAGGACAAAAGGAAGGAAAGGAGGGAGGGCTTTGGTTGTATGATGTCAGAATCTGTAGTACAGAACAAACATCACCTGAGAATAGAAAATCCAGAAAGAAAGTACGAACGAAGACTTGGTGATCGAGTCAGTTAACATCTGAAGTGCTGCTGCACACACTGGGTTTACATGGGTGGTGCTGGTGCTGTGTCTGCCGTTTAGATGAAGTTTGGCCCATATCTCACACTGTACACCAGAAAGAAATGCAGCGTATTAAAGAGCTGGACTTAAAAAATAAAACAGGAGTATTAGAAAACACTGAAAACCATGGCTGGATTCTGTTCTAATATGAGTGAAACAAACGTTCTGATTGTGATTGAAAACCCAAAATCAATAAAATATTTAACAATTCAGTAACTTTTTAATATGTACGGCAAAAATAATTATCATGAGGAAATTAAAAAATAATTTTTAAGCAACTTAACAAATACTTTCTATTTATATTGCAGGCAAAGGGTGACTTTGAATATAAAAAGGAGTTTTTTCTTTTTGTTTATTTGTTTCTGCAGCACTGAGAATAGAACCCCAAGCTCCATGCATGCTAGCCAACAACCTCAGCTGTTTTGATTTTTTTATTTTGGTGAGGTTTCCCGAAGTTTCTCAGACTGGCCTGGAACTTGAGAACCTCCTGCCTCAGCCTCCTGAGTAGCTGGGTTGCAGATGTGTTCCACCACAGATGGCTTAAAAAAGAGTTTTTAAGAATTGAAAAGAAAGAAAACAAAACCTTATTAAAATAGGTGAAGGACAAGACTACTCAACTTTAGTCAAGGTATCTTAAAAACATTTTCTTTTTTGAATTAAGTTTACTGGTGTAATTTAGATATACACAAAGATCACACTGACCACAGGGAATTTGCACCTGTACATGATATATCTTGATTCCCCTTTTCTTCCCTTTACCCTGCCCTCCCTTCAACCTTGTGTCCCCTTCTTAATTACAAAGCTTTGTTTCTATTTTATCCTCTTCTCATTTTTTCTTTTCCCTTCCTCTCCTCCTCCCCTTCCCCTGTTCCCCTTCCCATTTGAACATTTTCCTCCCATTTCCTGACACTGTTATATACTTTGGTCCTTTTTTACACTGTCAGTTTCTGACACCAGAGAAACAATGTGATATTTACATTTGTGTCCAATTTATTTCAGTTAAGAGTATGGTGCCAATGTGCATCCATTTACCTAGAAAAGTCCCGAGTTTCTCCTTCTTTATGCCAGAGCAGTACTCCACTGCATAAAAACCCTCTCTTCTTACTCCATTCCTTAGCTGATGGGCATTGGGCTGTTTCCAAGATTTGGCTATGACAAACTCCGCTGCTGTAGACATGAGCGCACATATATCGTTGTGGTATGATGCTTTCAGTTCTTCTGGGAAAATACCAAGAGGGAAGTAGCTGGGTCAGTGGGACCGCTAATCCTAGTTTACTGAGGAGTCTCCACACTGATGTCCGCAGTGGTTGCACCAGTCTGCACTCCCACCAACAGCGGAGGAGGTTCCTCTTGCCCACCGCCCCGCCAGCATTTGTTGTGGGTTGATTTCTCGCCAGTGCGTTACTCGTCACCGGTCGGAGCTGCGCCGGCCCCACCCTGGGCAGTGTCCCCGTGGCGCTCCTGTGGCGATGGCCGCTCACGGGGAAGCGGCGGAGGCTGTGTGCACAGGGCGAGCAGCAGGGCACGCTGGGAACGCGGGCTCTGGCCTCTCTTCTCTGTAGCCCCGGAGTGAGCCCGCGTCAGCACGCGTGCTGGGGAAAGCTCAGCTCTGGCCGCGTCCCGGCTCTGGGCACTGATTCTAGGGGAAGGAGGCTCTCCTTGCTTCTGACTTCGGAGGATGTGCGGATTGCGCTGGTTTTCCCATCGTGCAGAGCTGGTTCTGAGGTTCTGAAGACAGAACGCAGAGTGGCTCAGTGTCTCCCCACCATGGTCGTACTCACTTTCTAATCTGTCCGCAGCCAGCCTCAGGGGCTCCAGGAGCCGAAGTCAAGTTCGCAAAGTGAATCTGGCCGTCTTCCGCCAGGTCCAACAGCGCGGCCTTGCACCAAAGACAGACACAAGGGTGAGCGTGCGTGCAGGAGCTCATGGCGCCAAGGACCAGTAAGTGACCCTTGAACGCTGGCACACGCTCGCGTGAACACCCCGGTCTGCACGCCATCGCCTGTGCACACTCACACGCTCAGCCGCACACCCTGGCCTGACACACTCGCCGGCAGACCCTTGCTCACCGGTGGGGCTGCACCTGGGCTGCAGGGTGGAGACAGCGCGGGTCAGGTGCAGGACAGAGAGCTGCGTGCTGGGGTTGCTCTGAGCTGACCCGTCCACCCCGGCCCCACGCCGCCCAGACTCTCTGGCACCTCTGCACACAGCTGTGTCCCCCACCCCTGCAGCTCCAGGTCAGTCCTCGAGCGTCTAGGCCGCCCACCCTGTTCCAGGCCTCCCATGTGGCCCTAGACCACCACGGCTACAGCCCCAGCCACTGCAGGGCCCTTTCCAGAGTGTGGGGTGGACAGTGGGGGACCCAGAG
Source organism: Chinchilla lanigera (assembly GCF_000276665.1). Taxonomy (NCBI): domain Eukaryota; kingdom Metazoa; phylum Chordata; class Mammalia; order Rodentia; family Chinchillidae; genus Chinchilla; species Chinchilla lanigera. Next base: position 1,404,522 of record NW_004955504.1, read on the forward strand.
CCACACTCAGTCCCACTTCCTGAGAGCCAGACTGCTGCTCCTCACACCACTGCTGGCAGCAGGACTTGGCATTTCCCGAAAAGGAGAGGCTCACGGGACGGCAGCAGCTGAGCTGGCGTTTGTGTGCTCCGTGCCTAGTTGTCCCGTGCCTTTTGATCGGGGTCCCTCATAGGGCCAAGACAGTTTGTGCTGCAGGCGATCAGCAAGGTCAGTGCGGTCAGCACGGTCACACTGGGCAGGTGCTGTGTGTGTGTCACAGCCCTCTCGTGCCTAGCACCTTCGTGACCCCGAGGTGCCTGGCTGTTGTCATCCCGAGTCTTGGGCCTAAGTGGGTCCCACAGAGTCCCAAGGGCCGCTCAGGGCCACCCCCCCAGGGGCACCTCTTCCTGCTGCTAGGAGCCAGGGACCTGGGTGGGGACTCTGTGACTCGATGTCCCCAACAGGTGCAGACACACTGAGGGGACACTGCCATTTCCGTGAGTGCAGGGCACCCCAGGACCTCATGGACAACCCTCGGGCCTCCGAGCACGCCCCGTGCACTCTTCCAAGTGTTCAAGGCAACCACATTTGGAGGAACTCCACACACCCGGCCCCTCCCTCTGTGCCTCTTCGTCCTGGTGCAGTGCTTGTCCTTTGTCCTGGGTGGTGTGGTCCACACCCCGGGACTGCCAGGCCAAACCAGGACCATGAGGATGCTTAGGAAAGCTACACAGTTTTCTACACGTGGTCACAACGGCAGTGACCAAAGAGAAAGTTGAGGTTAGCACATCTCTACCTGTGGTGCGAATCACAGAAATTCAAGTCCTAAACATAAAATCCACACCAGAGATGATATTGAAAGCAAATCCATACACAAGTGGTCATATTTACACTAAAGCTTCATTACTGCGGACAAATGAGCATCTAGGACATGAGTAGATTCATAAAACTTCTCCACTGTGGGTACTTTGAAAGACTGGATTTTTTTCCCTTAGTACCTGTTTGCACTACACAAGGGTTACCTTCCCCCGGGGGAGTTGTCTAGTGCACACCATGTATCTGAATTCTTCTTCCATCCCTACCCCGACTCCCTCTCCATTTGAAGAAGAGTTTGCTCCCAAGAGGGGGATTTTATTGTCTCCAAGACTTTGCAGTAATTACTGTGAGGCAGATGGTGACTTGGCTGCTCCTCAAGTTCAGACGACCTGAGTTAACTGATAAGCAACGGGTTAAGCTGCGGCCACGAAGCCAAAACCCCGAGCAGACGGGTGGGCCTGAATCCAGCTCAGGGTGCACCTCATGTGTGTGATCACGAAGCACTAAGACACCAAGCCCCACTCCAGCCACCTCGCCAGGGAGAGGCCCCTGCAGAGCTCCCCGCTTCCTGGATTCCCAAGGTAGGCTCTGTGGTAAGGAGGGCAATGTCACCAGCAGGGACTTTGCCACAAGCAGGGGGCGGTGAGCTGTCCTGACGTCCTGGATCCTCCTCGTTACTGCTGCAAGTGGCTTTGCAGGAATAGTCCCCAAGGCCCGGATCCAGGGACTCACTAGGGCTGGGTTCAGGCATCTACCGGGAAGCAGCCACAGCCCAGCTGGGACAAGAATCAGACCAGAACCAGGGCTGGAGGCCCAGACTTGGCCATTTCCCGACAGCAACGAGGCCAGGCCAGCCACAGTCCATGCCCCACGAGGCAGAGGAGGCTGCCCTGGGCCCAGGCACCCCTAGCACACACAGCCCGTGGTTGCAGGGTGTCCTGGGCAGGGGCAGGCAGACAGGATGTGGTCCGTGCCCTGCAGGGCACCCAGGTCCAAAGGTCTCTGTGGGCCCAGCATGCGAGGCACACAGCGGTGACACTGCTGTCGTGCCTGCTGCGGCGCGGAGAGCTTGTCCTCCCTGACCGTGTTGGGTGATGGAAGCAAACCCACCTCTCCCTCACCACTCTGCTCCAGCTCCAGCACATACTCCACGGCATGGTGACATCTCTGGGACAATCCACGTCTTCGAGGCAGGAGCTGTAGAAGCTAAGACCCTGCACCCCGACACCGGACACTGCCCCTCCAGCCCCGCTCCTCGCAGAGCGGTCTGTGGCTACTGCGTGGCATCGCCCAGCAACCTCTAGGCACACAGAGTGCCCAGCTGGTCTCGGGCCCAGGAGCTCCTCAGCCTGTGCGTCACAGGCTTCCCAGCAGACTCCCAGGTGCCCAGGCTGCGGGAGCACATTTGCAGCCCTTCCAGATGGAGGACAGTCTGTCCTTCCGCACTCACAGAGCTTCAGAACAGAGTGGTATCCACTGTGTGCCCTCCTCAAGGGCCTGGTGGGAATGCTTCCCGCCGCAGGGGAGGTCGCGTCTCCCGGCCGCTTGTGTGCTGGGCCATACTGGTCCCTTCCCGGGGTCCTGCAGCTTCCACGCTGCTGCCGCCTTCCTATCCCAAGTCCTTGTTCTTGGCTACATCGTTACCGGACCTGGGTACCAAGGTGACAGAAACAAGGCAAGGCCTAATATTCCAAACACAGAATATTTCACACTCAGAAACCTGGCCGAGGGGACGTCAGCACAGTCTGAGGGCCCAACCTGCTCCCCGGAGAGGGGGAAGCAGCTTCTGTTGTTTCCCTGGGCGGGAGAACATGCAGTAACTAGCGTCAGCCAGACCCGCAGTTTCAGAAGGAAGTTTTTCTCCTCATGAGGACTTGTCCACGCTGATCATGGTTAGCTTGCCCTGGCGAGTACGGGGTTCCTGGCTGCGGCTCCTGATCCTGGGTAGGCGTTTCAGCTGTGTTTTCCACAAGCAGATGCACTTTCATGGCTCCGTTACCTAAGGCTGCTTAAAGGTTCTTCCTCTAACTTCTGCCCAGATCCGCCTGAGGCGCACAGCCCTCTCTCCTTGCTGACCAGATGGGCGCACACCTTACCTGCAGACCTGCCAGCAGGCACTGGGCAGAGACCCGGGCAGGGGGGTGCAGGGGCTCTACCAGTCCCAGGAGGAGAAGCGGCCACCTGTGCCTCTGTGTTCAGATGTGGCCACCTTGGCGGGGAGATGGCAGGGATGGTGGCGGTCCTACCTGACCGGACCGGGACTGCAGGGGCTGGCTGGTGGCCACGCACCAGGTGACTGCTGCGAGCCGGCTTTGGCCCTCGCTGAGCACAGCGGGTTGCCCTCCACGTCCAGCCAGGCACCGGGGAGCCCGGCTGGCTTCCTGCAGATGGGAGCACTGAGTCTCTCCTCCCGGGGGCACCCTGGAGACACGCACCTCTCGGTGAGCCTGGGTCCTGTCTGCCACCTGTCACGGTCATGTTGGGCACTTTGCTCGTCTTTTAACCCACGAAAATGTAACTGTGATCTGACCAAGACTTTTTGTTGGAGAATGAAAGCTCAGTGCATACCAAAGGTCTCGCTTCTCTGTCCTCAGACAAGCCGTGTCCCTCAGGCGGGTCAGAACGGTCCTCAGAGTGGGAAACAGCCACCACCCCACAGGGCATGGAGCGTCTTGCTCGCATTTCCCCCACGGCCTGCCCCATTCCTAACTGAAGGGTGAGTGGTTGGGGCGTGAGAACCTTTCCTCTCCAGCCTCACCGACGCAGGAGATCCCCCCTTCCTTCGGCGTGCCTGTCGGGACCGGCCGGCCTGGCGTGAACGAGAGTCTGAGGCTGCGGTCCCAAGGCCCGGCTGCAGGCAGGCCTGGGGGTGTTCACCCTCACATAGGTCACCGACGCAGGGTGCCGGGGATAGCTCCACGCACACGAATGAGCTCCATCAGGGCTCATCGTGAGAAAGATCTATCAGGGCGGCTGTGCTCTGTGCACGATGGGATTGTAGCCGCAGGAGCTGGAAAGAAAACCCGGTGCTGATGCAGAAAGGGACAAAAGTCTCATCTAGAGGAGAAGGATCCTGGGGACGCTCTTACTCAGCATCAGATCATGTCCTTGAGGGGTAAAGAACCCTCCAAACGCAAAGTGCAGGACTGTGGCAGGAAGGGACACCTCCGGCCCAGGCTGTGCAGTCAACAGCGCCAGGCTGGGGCTGTGGGGCGACAAAGGGCTCAGTGCTCCCAGTCCCCCAGGCTGCTCACCCAGGGCCAGGGATGGGTGGGGCTGCCGGAGCTTTAGGTTGGGCCTCCCTGGAGCAAGCCCTATGCATGGAGCTTCCAAGCCAGAAAGGATTTCAGCGAAGGGTTCCAAGACCAGCAAAGTCTCTCATTCCATGTCACAAGTACGTAACGGGATTAGAGAGCTGCCTTGGCTGGAAGCCGCATCTCTGAGCTTTCCCCACAGCCTTGTGCTCCTGGTCCCGGGTGATAATGGCCTCTGCTCCAGGGAGCAGCTCCCCTGCCCAGTGGGACTGCTGTCAAAGGGGACATCTGAGGTTGCTCCTGGCAAAGAGGAGGCCTGTGGCCACAGACTATGGTTGTCTGGTTGGTAGTCCTTTTGCTCTGTTCAGTCTTTGCTTCTTTTCCTGCCAGTCTTTGACAGTGTGGTAGACTGTGTCTTGGTTCGCAAAGAAGCCCAAGCCAGAATTCCCTGGAACCCGTAACTCTGCTCCATCAAGGGGTGAAGGGAGCTTGCAGAGATGACCAAGTGTGCATGCTCTGGGCAGGGGGCAGTCTGCATTCCCCTGGGCCTCCTGCACTGGAACCCTGAGACTGGACAGCTCTTTCTGATGGGTGTCAGGGAAGAAGCTGCAGGGGAAGCCAGGAGGTGTGATGAGAGAACATGGCCTGCCATTTCCAAGGAGCTTCAGGAGAGCAGGAGGAAGCAGTGAACAACCCTGAATTGCCAGCCTGCAAGGCCCCCAGGATTTCACAATCAACAACCTCCTGTGGGCACTCAGAAGTGGGCTCCTTTCTAGAGACTCCAGGAAGTTGGCCCTGCCCAAACCTGACTTTAGCCCAGGAGGCTGGAATCAAATGGCACCTGGGGTGCATCTCACCTCGACTTGTGCCTGTATGGCTGGGAGACAACATGTGCAAGTTGTGAGGCCTCAACCTTCCCGGTAACTGTCTTCAGCAATGATAGAAAGCTAAGACGGATGGCTGTTTCTGCTTGATTTTACTTCTCAAGGGAATGAATATCGTGGAGATATTTAGCAAGAGGAACTCAGTAGATATCATGCGAGAATCCCTCAAAGACCCTGTAAAACATCTGGGCTGGTTGTTGGCTCATTAACCATCAAGCAATGAAGGAAAATCCACTATTCTGAAAGGAAGGGGCTGGTGGATCCTGAAGAACTTACATGGAAGGAAGGGATCCAGAAGTTTGGTTTCATTTGGAATCAGTATAGAAAGATCCAATCAAAACATTATGAGTGAGAGGATCAAATGCCCTGTAATGATGATGGTGCTGGTGCTGGTGCTGGTGCTGGTGCTGGTGCTGGTGATGCTGATGCTGATGTTGATGTTGATGCTCATGATGATGATGTTGATGATGGGGATGGTGATCCTGCTGCTGAAGATGATGCTGGAGATTCTGCTGGTGCTGGTGCTGGTACTGGTGCTGGTGCTGGTACTGGTGCTGGTGCTGGTACTGGTGCTGGTGCTGCTGGTGCTGCTGCTGCTGCTGGTGGTGGTGCTGCTGTTGCTGCTGCTACTGATGGTACTGCTGCTGCTACTGCTGCTGCTGCTGATCATAATGATGATGGTGATGAAGATGACTGTAATGGTGATGATGGTGGTAGTGGTAATGATGGTGTGGTGATGAGGATGATGGTGGTGGTGGTGGTGGTGAAGGTGATGATCAGATGACAGCAGTAAGTGGAGGTACAGCACAAGGGTTTATGAGATCCTTTCACCCCATTATTGTCTTCAATCTTCACAGTTATATAAAGCAAATATCATTTATGTTTTTTAGAAAAATAGATTTTCAAGGAAACTGACAAGATTTTCAAGAACTCCAACAAGGAAAATCAGAGACATTCCCCAGATCACATGCATAGAACAAAATCACCAGGATGGAGGAACTGTGTGTAACACATGCTCAAATACTGGAGCCAGGACCCAACTCCAGCGGGTACTGCAGGCCCCCCAAGCCCTCCTTGCCTAAGCGCTTCCCTGTCCTTCTCTACCCACATCCCCAACTTTTTCCAGCCACAACAAGGACTCCTGTCGACTCCACAGCTGTGATGGGCACAGCCCCTCCTACATCTCCACCTTGGGGTTCGTTATCTTGATCACCCTCTCCCTCATCAACATCACCTTCCTCTCTTATGCCCTAAGCACGTCTCCTCTGCTGTGGTTCCGGATGGCTCCAACACATCCTCCCAGGTGCTCATCACAGTGTGGAACTCAGATTGCACTCCACAGTGGAGCTCGGCCACACTGGTTGGTGACACATGTGCTGCTGGCCAGGCTACAGCAGATTTGAAGGGTGGGGGCAGCCCCACGTTGTGCCCCAGATTCCAGAAAAATGTGGGGCCACAGCATGCTCGGGACGTCCCTGTTCCTTCCTTTCTATAGGAGAAGGCCAACGTTGTTGCCTTTTCTGCATCTGTGATGAAAACTGTGGCAGGTGACTCTCCACTGTCCACCCCACTGAATCCAAGGAGGTAATAAAGGCATATAAGCTTCAGCACCCTATGTATTTTATGTGCTTGTACACTGGCTTTCTGATTACCTACTGGCTACCAGATATTACAACTTGGAGTGTGGATAACAATGTCACAGTAATTTGGAAGGTTGTAGGTATCAAAGATATATAGTGGTGCAGTAAACACTAAAAAAGGTGAATGAGTCTAACTGGTGCTAACGGCAATCCAGAGGCCTCAGGAAGGAGCAGGTGGGAGGCAGCCGGACGACTCTCTTCTCATAGTGTTCCCAAGCCCGGGCTTCAGCTCCTCTGGCAAGATGGTGAGAATTCTCCTTGGGCAAGGGGAAGCTGGCCCTGGTTGGAAGCAGTAAGCAGGGCTGCAGACTCTGCTGGGGGGAGGCATGAATACTCAGGCTACATCCCCACAGGACCTTTTTTCCACGTGTTCAGCAACAAGAGACATTCAGTGGCTTTCCCAGTGACTGGACTCTTGGAAGATTCTAAGGAGCCCTGCTCAGCAGCAGCCCCTCAGTGGGCACTCAGGATGAGAAAAAATTAAATCACTGTGTTAAATGAGTAACATTTTAGGATTTTTGTTACCACAAAATAATTTGTCATTCGTGATACCAGAACTAGCACCAGAGATGCGACACTGTCCAAACACAGTATCCAACACCCAGAGCATTAGGGCTCAGGGACAGGCAGCAGCACATAAGGAAACCAGAAGTTGAGCTTATAAGACTGCGAGTGCATGTGGTGGGACAGTGAGTGATGTGACTGACCTTCACCTGTGACAACATGAGTGGCGGATAAGGCCTAGCAGATCTGCCCTGGGGAGGAGGACTGGACAATGATCGGTTCACGGTTGTGTGGCTCACTGTTGTGTACTGGGTTTAGAAAGAGTCTGCAGGAAAGTCTTAGGCTCAGAAGAGGATGTAGGCAAAAGGGAGTGTGCGGGTAGGAGGCTTCCAGATAGCGACCTTCTTCTCCTCCAGAGCTGGCTCTCCAGCCTGTGGGAGAGACCTCCCGAGGGATGAGGATACTTCGGGCCCCGAGCACGTTTTCCGTTGTCTCGGGTGCAGGAGTGAAGCCCTGGCTCCTCCACCAAAGCCAGGCAAGCACAGATACGTGACGGATCTCCCCTCAGGTGGACATGAGCACAGACACCACAGACATAAGACAGGACATCAGACAAGAGACATGGCCTGGGAAAGTGCAAATGTGCACATCCAGGAATAGTTCTTAAAAAGAATTATTGCCCAGAAGGTTTATCCCAGAAATTCAGGGTTGCCTCAGAACCCAAGCCATGAGTCAACTAGTATTAATCATTGTTTAATTAACCAGTCATATTAAGATGCAAAGAAGGTGAGTGATCGTTTCATACGAAAAGGAACTCTAGGAAATAACTGAGTCTGGTAAGTGCGACATGAACTGACTGGAATAAAATAGAAGAGAATCTCAAGTTTTGTACCTTGTATGTATTTTCAATTTTGATTGCATACATATGACATATAACATTTACTGTTTTAGACTTTTGTGAGAACACGGGTTGGTGTCCTGAAGTCACTTTTGTTGTAATACCACCGCCACTATCCATGTCCAAAACCTGTCCTTTTCCAAAACTGAAACTGCTCTTATTAAACGCCCGATTCCCCCTTCCCTTCCCCAGCTTCTGACACCCGCTTGCCTTCCATCCCTCTGAGCTGGAGACCCCGGGCACTTCACACCTGGGACCATGCCGTATTCCTCATCTGGTAGCCAGCTCTGCGCCCTCGGCTGTCCTGAAGGCTCAGCTGTTTGCTCAGGAGTGTCAGACTCCTTCCTTCTGAAGGCCGAATACTGCCCAGCTATGTGGAGACGCCGTTCTTCGGATCCTTTCCTCCTTAGCAGACACCCATTGCTTCTCCTTTGACTAGAAATAAAGGGTGTATATGTATATATATGTTCCAGTCCCCACTTTCAATTGTTTTTGATAGGTACCAACAAGTAGGATTGCTGAAACCCATAATCATCTTATCTTTAGATTTTTGAAGCATCACCAGGCTGTTTTACACAGCGGATATCACTTTCACACAAGAGCTTCTGTTTCAGCACGCTCTGTGCAGCGCTCCCTCTCTGTGTCCCTAGTGGCCCCCAGCGGGTGTGAAGCGGTAGATCCCTGCGGTTTTTATTCATATTTCACGATGGAATTTTTTCTGATGTTTATTGGCATTTGTATACCTTCTTTGGAGCAATGTCTGCTCAAGTCCTGTGCGTAGTTTTCAAATTAGGTTTCTTTATTTACAGTAATTCTTTGTGTGTTTTACACATTAGCCCCTTATCAGATGTGAGCTGCGCTTTCCCCTATTCTATGGATTGCCTTTTCACTGCAGCGAGTGAGCGTCCTTTGATGCACAAGGAAACTAATCTTCTTTATAAAGCAGCTGTCCTTTCAGAGAAACCATGAGTTGGATTTAAAGATGAGAAATACTCAAGGCTGCACACACGCTCGCTTGTCAGCTCGCCTGCCCTGCCCTGGGTTCACGGGCGTTAGTGCCAGGATAGTCTTCAGCAGACAATGAGACCATTGCCTCGGAAATTTCAGGACTTCTTTCTTAACTCCTTTTAGAAAGATGTTCAAAACACATTTAAACATGCCAAAAGTAGTCATTACTCATAAATACATATAATGTTATGCTCCTAGGGTAAGTAGATTTGTTTATTATTTATTAAATGTAGATGAAAATTCTCTCCTCCTTCTAACTGTTGGAGACTGTGGGTCAGTTTACTACACTGGCCCCACCCTAAGCAAAAGAGCGTTTGCCACTGGAGAGGTACACAAAGCCACAGGAGCACGGCCTTGAGTTGAATGGGCCTTGCTGGTGGCCACAGTCTCCACTTGGTCACATAGCCTGTTGACCCCTGGGATGGCGGCAGTGATGTGGACGCCCTCTTGCTTTCTCAGGACCCTGGCCCTCGGCCACGTCTTCCTCCCTTGTGCTGTCTGTCACTGAATCAGACAGCCAGCACCGCCCGGCTTTGCCATCTGCAGGATTATAAGACCAGCCAGCTCCACGGATAGAGAGGCTCAGAAACCCGAAGGTGATCTTGATGCCGTGCCACTGTCAAGCTGATGACTGGCATTCCTTGCCACAAACAAAGCTCAGTAGGCCACCAAAGAGGAGAAAAAGTCATTCCTTTGTTCCTTCGATAACTCTCAGGTCTGGCAAGGACCCTATCCTAAATATCAAGTGTGCTTGGGTGAGCAGCGTTCAGGTGACCCAAACACGAGGTGTTGGGATGGGTGAGGTGGTAGCATCCCTCCTGCTGCTCAGTCATGCTGCACAGCAGGAGCAGGGTGGCTTCTGCCTGTCCATCTCAGGACAGGTCCCTGTGTGGGTGAGTCATGGCCAGGCACACAGCCCAGGCACATCCCTGGAGTGTGGGTTGCATAACTCAGCATGACGCAGACAGAGGAAGTTTCTTCCACATCCTCTTGCATGGATTTTAGTGCACCATCTTGGGAGCCTTTATTTTTGTTGTGTCTTAGGCTCTGATTCTTAAATAACAATAGACAGAGAGCAACTGGTAGGGTCTCAGCAATGGTACCACATCCTCTGCCAAAACAAATTCAGACAAAGAAATTAAAGTCTGCCCATTGGAAACGTTCTGCTCTGCCCAAAGCCAGGCTGGGTGTAAATTACAGAATCCAAATAGAGCCAATGGATTCCTCAGCCGACTCCACATCACAAAATTGCCAAGGCCAAAAGAAGAGCTAGGTGAACGCCAGTAAATATATCTCACATTTCATGGCCTTCCTGAGATGGCAGCCTCAAGGAGATCAAAGCGGAATCCTCGAGAATGAGAGCAGGCTTAATGTGGAGGTTGGCAGAGGAGTCTGTGGAGAAGCCGATGAGTGAGGGGCTGCTCCTGGAAGCAGCTCCAGTCCTGTTTGGTTTTCATCCATTTCCAATAGACAAAAGCATATTTGGGGAGATTTTTAAATGATCTCCACCTTGAGACTAAATAACAACTGAGTTTTATTCAATTTAGGCTAAAGGAGAGATATCTCACTAAAGGAAGCAAGCATTTACTAGAATTGCTGAGTGGGGGGTCCCAGGCCAGACAGAATTTCAGAGTGTCTGGATGTAAATAAAGACTATAAAGGCAACGTCAAGTTGATAACCAACTATCCTTAGGAAGAATTAATGATTCCTTGCTCTGAGTCCACATCCTCATATGAAGGTTTTATTGGAGGTTACAATGGCCATTCCTTGTTATAAGAAAAATGATGTTGATATATAGCAGGTGTTAGGTTTTGTTTATTTTTATGTCTATTTTGCAAAAACACTGAAAGTCCAGTGCTGCCTGTAGCAAACTTATGCTAATGACCAGTTCACATAAACTTAAAATTTGCAATACACTCTTAGAGAAAGCAAATGAATCTCTGGTGCAAATAGCGTATTTGAGTCCAAGTGGGTAGGAAGCAGCAGGTGGAGACAGATGGGGAGAGAGAGAAGCTGGCACCAGGGAGCAAGGCCAGGGCTGAGCTCTCATCCTGCAGATCCACTGGGTCTGTGGGAGCTGCCCCCCAGGCACGTGCTCCTTTAATGGGGTCCAGCCCTTCATTCCAGGCACTGTGCTGGAGCCCTAAGGAGGGACAAGCCATGTGTTTGGAGAATCACTAGATCTACAGCAGATGTGATGCATTGCATCAAACAGACCGAGAGTTCTGACAAAGACAGCCACACCCTAATTTCATGTGAAATTGGGACATCTACTTATGGACACCACCTTTGGGCCTTGTAAGCTCACAGCAATTATGCAGCCTTGACAGTGTCCTGCCAACAGTGAGCACATGGGGGGACTGAGTGGAAACCAGACCAGCCATGCCAGCAGCTGCTTGGAAAAGCCAATCAACAGCAGCCTATGCTCCATTCAAGACATGGCTGTCGTGCTGGACAATGCTGGATCCATTTAGCCCTACAAAGACTCAATCTGTTCCTGTAGCCAGCAGGGCCAGACACAAAATCCAAGGGGTAAGATCAGCAACCCCCAAACTCAGGGTACCACTTGTGAATGCTTGTGCCCTGTGCTGAGCTGTTCTCGGCTAGAGAGGAAAGCATGGCGCCCAATGTGAGACCATCAGTGTGATCATGCAGCTAAATTGTCAAGTTAGTTGGCTTTTGCTCCCCGAGGGTTTGGTGAAGCAGCCTTCTGGGTGTGCCTGGGTGGGTCCTGTATGTGGCCCCTCATCCCTTCCTCTCTAGTGTAGGTCCTCTGTGCTCTGCATCCCAGCTGCCATGATCTGAGCAGTTTTGCTCTATCACACCCTCTCAACATTATGTCTTTACCTCGGACCAGATGACCATGGACTGAATGTCCTGGAGCTGTGAGCAAAGATAAGCCCTTCCTCCTTTAAGTTGTGTATGTCAGGTACTTTGTCTCAGCAGCAGAAGATCTCCAATTAAACTTTATCCTTTAGAAGCAGCCCAGCACAGAGTGGCTGTCATCCCACCAGCCTTCATCACTGCATGTTTCCAATGGGAAAGCACAGGCTTTGAAGTATGGATTTTTATTTAAACTTTATTAGCATTTTCTCCTGTCAGCAAGGTTTCAGAGCTTTGAAGGTTCATAGGCCACATGGGTTGTTGCGAATATTCATCTGAATTGTCTCTTTTTTAAATTTTGTTTTGCTATTTGTATGTCTGTCTCCTTGCTAGAATTCTTTCCTTTGTCAGAAATACTGCAATTTTAAATTTTTTTCCATTTCTCCAAACTTGTGTTTGCCCTCTGTTTTAGTCGGATTTCTCATTTCTGGAACAAAATACCCAACACCCAAACCTACAGGAGGAGAGGTTTATTTTGGTTCAGGGTTTCCAGGTGCTCCAGCTCGAAGCTGGTTGGTTCCAAGGGCAGAAGGACATGGTGGCAGGGACTGGAGGAGCAAAGCTGCTTGCCCCGTGGCAGAGAGAAGGGAGGAGCCAGGACAAGAACACGCTTCTAGGTCACTCCCCAGGACTGCTGCCAGCCAGGCCCCGCCTCCTGACATCCGTCAGCCACGAACTCCAAACTGGGTTGATCACCTGGTGACTGCCGATGCCCTACACCTGAGAGACATCTTAGCTCTAAACCACAGCACCTTCAGCAAACTGTTCTTGTTCATTAGTCAGATTTCTCATTGACTTTCAAAACAGTTATATTAGAAGGTCCTTCTCAAAACCAGGCCAACATTGCAAAAATCCTGCTTAATTTTCTCCCTGAACCTCTGGGGTTTTCAAACACTGTATCCAAATTCCCTTTTTGCTTGGGTGAGATGTGGATTTGTGTGTGGAAAGGTGAATTTCTCTAAGCTAAGCATTGCTTGCCCATTTCTTTGGCCCGTCTTGGCTAGCGAGAGTCATTCCTCCTCGGCCCATCCTGCAGTGTCTCCTCCCTCCTCACGGGCTGGCTGCAATGCGGTCCCAAAGCTCTCCTGGGACAAGGCACCCACAAATCTTCCATGAGTGCCCTCGAGAACTTTCTTCTAAAGTAAGAGGAATAACTGACAGGAGAGTTTTCAAAATAAGTCACCTGCAGAAAAAAACATGTGCTGGCTTTTGTACAACTCACACTAAGCCAATAACAAGAACGCAAAGGAGAAACCTTGTATCAGCAAGCTGGAGAGGACACGGAGGTGGGATTATCAGACATCATGTTGATACACGGTCCAGAGAGCCCGCTAATGCTGAGGAGCAGGATCTCACTTTGAAAAGCAAGTGGGGATCAGCAGTAACAAGGAGAAGGCAGGGATCACTGTCACGCAGTGCACTTAGGTTTAGCAAACTGACTCCACTTGTACCGGGAGGGAAAGCTCTGGATTAGCGGAGCCTCTTGTGAGAGGAGACCGAGGCTTTAGCTCACCGCAAGGGCAGCATCACCCAAGGAACAAGCGGGTCGAGGAGGCAGTTGCAGATGCCTCCCTGAGCCTGTGGAGCTCTCAAGTCTCCATGAGGGGGTGGCCTGGCATCTCTACGGTGTCCCGCAGGCAATCCACAGCAAGGTGGGGGCTGTGGAGTGCCTCTGCGTCTCTGGGTGGGCACCCTGCACATTCCAGGGGCAGTGATCAGTGTCTAAGGCTGGAGCCCTTCTGAAAGTGCGGAAGACTGTAAAAGCTGTCTTCTTGACCCTTCATTTTTATAAAAGTAGTCATTCACCCACCAAAACTGTGAGATCCTACAAGTAGACCACCAACCGGCTTCAAAGTTCGTCACCATGACCTAGGGATACGTGAAACTTTGCTTGGCTTAGCGGAGTTGGACATGGATGGATGGAACAAGAAATGCGCCCGTTTTCTGTGGAGCAGAGACTGCACGTTGCTCCAAAGTCTCGGGCTCAGACACCACAGCTGTGCTGCTAACGGCAATGCTGGAGTCCAACGTGAAATACAGAGGGCAAAACCGGAACTAGGAAGTGGTGAGAATGCACATAACACCCAGCAGGGCCGGCTGTGGACGTGGGAGTGAGGGCTTCCTACCCTCAGTTTGAGAAACTGGTTCAGTCTGAAAACACAGACAGGAGAAAAGAAAGGGAGATGAGACAGAGGAGGTGGAGGAGGAGAGAAAAGGAGGAGGAGAAAGAAAAGATGAGAATCTTGGGGGAATGGTGCCTGCTCTTGGAGATGCCCCAGAAATGGTTTCCACCAGGCTGATGCTGAGAGAAGCTTTGACTCAGTTTATAAAGACTCCAGCTGCAACTCAGCACCCGGACCTGGGTTCCGGACCACGCCTCCCGGCTTGGGTAAACCCACCCCTACTCCCAGGGTGGACCTAGACGGAGTCTCCTGGGCTGTCCAGGGAGGGGGCCCCTGCCACAGACAGGACCGGCCTAGACTTGGGGTCCTGAGGGGTGGCTGTTTCTTCATTCACTCCCCAGCACCCCGGCAGGCCTGGGGCTCCCCTTGAACAGGACCCTTGGCTGCCTTTCCTCCTCCATAACACCAGGGAGCCAGCCCCCAGGAAGGTGTGCCTGGGCTTGTAAATTTGGCCGGTAGATCCTGCCGCAGTCTGTTTTCCTGGATGTTACGAGTTACATTTGGGAATTAAACCTACCTGCTATGGTTTGGCTATGGGGTGCGCCCCAGAGTGGCCCCAGGGTGGTGGAGTTGATGTGGGGGGAACATTATAGGGTGGGCTCAGTGGGGAGTCTTTGGTCTTGGAGGCGTGGCCTCGGGGGAAGCCGAAGTGGACCCCAAAAGACTGGAGCAGGTCTTATGAGTGAGGGGCATCTTCAGCCAGAGGCCCCTAGAGGACACCCCCCATGAGCGGCACTGGGGACCTGCACCCGTCCTCCAGACCTGAGTCAGACCGGCCTCCCTGCTCTGTGAGTTACCCTGCCTTAGGTGATGTGTCACTGTGGCAGAAGGCGGCCTGAGACAACATATGCAAGCTGAAGATTGCCATCTTTACGGTTGCATTGCACATCCGGGATGAGAGCATCAGCGCTATGAAAGCAGTCTGGGAGGGGAGGTAAGGCTCCAGATTTCTCCCTGTAGCACGTGGGGTCAGCACGCTGGGGGCAGATTGAAACCTGGCTAGGGATGCGCTGCCCCCTGGGCTGGGACTGTGGGGCCATCAGCCTCCCAGCCAGAGGCCACTGTGCAGGCCGAGTGGGGCCATTGAGACAGTCACCCAGCCAAGCGTGCCTGGGAGAGGCTGGTCCTTAATCCAGTCGTGTCGCGTTGTCAGCCACACAAAGGAAAGTAACACAGTTGCTTGTTCACTTGTCTAAACACAGCCCGGAAAGTGTGGGGCTGTACTGCAACATTTAATTGCTACTAAGATATGAGTATGTCACATAAACAGTTATAGATAAAAGAAAGGCGTTGTCCGGAAAATAGATTAATTAGTATTTAATTGCTGTGACTTGCAATTAATCCATTAATATCAGGAATGCAAGCTTGTAACAAATTAGTGATGATCCAAAGAAACCAGCAAGGAGAGCCGGGACCCATGCCAAATCCGGAGCCCAGCAGCACCTGAGTCGCTTCCTGCGGCTTAGGACAGGTTCGTCCTCAGCAACCACCACGCACTTGTCCCGCTCACCCAGTCTCTCTCAAGCTCAAATGTCTGTTAAATGGCGAAGGTGCATCCAGGATTAGATTTGATGACTCACTTAGAGGCCCTGAGAGTGCCTTGGCAGGAGCGGCTCTCTCGGTTGAGACTGCGTCTGGGAATAATTGGTTTGCAGGCGGTGGGAGAAAGGGCTTGGAAGGACCCAGTGCCCAGTGCCTGCCACCCGCTCAAGGATGCTTCCTGCCCGAAGCCCACACTCCATTCCGACCAGCACACCTTACCCAGCACCGAGCAATGCTGCGCTGGAGGTTCTGCCCTGCCCGGGCTGAGTGGGCATCTGCCGGCCGCTCTGACCAGGACAGTGTGGGAGGAGGACCCTCGAGGCGAGCACATTCTCTGCGCCCACGCTGCCTGGGCCCACCCCAAAATGCTCAGGCCAGCTTCCCTCCTGGCCCGGTTGCTCCCAGCCCCCGCACACATGCCCAGGAGCCGACTCCAGCTGTTAATTGGAAAATGGGACCCCCCAGACAATGGGCTTCACCCCCGCCTCCCACCCACCAGCTTTCGAAGGCCCCCTGGATTGTTCTCTGTCAGCAAAACAAGTGTGTGCCGCTGGGTCTCACAGACAACAAAGCCGGCAGCCGCATCTCACGCAGGTGATGTCACCCAGGTAAAATTGCACTGACAAGCTTTTAATTAAAGTTTTCCCACACATCTTTCCGCGGGTCCCCGAGCGATTATTCATTATGTGCCGACTGCCAGCCAATTGCGAGTTGGGAGGGAAGTGTTTTATTTTCAAAGCACTTGCTGACAGCTAGAGAATACTTTGTTATACAATCTGTTTACATTTTTTCACACATGCACACACCCCCCCACTTGCTAGAGGGGAATGGTGTGGGGGTGGGAGCCTGTGTGGCCATAATTAAATACATCTGCGCTGAAACCGCTGCAGGGGCTTGGGCCCTCTGTAAGCAGCCCCACCCCACCCGCAGCCCCCCAGCCTGTCCAGGAAGAGCGACTTGGGCACGCACAGGCGATGCCCAGAGGAGGGTGGACACTGCAGTGCAGTGGCATCACCCGGTGATGGCCACGGCAAGCTTGGACCTTCCAGGGCTGTGGACACGGGGACGCTGTCCCGCACGCTCAATTCTGAGAACCCGCTCTGGGGACGTCAGGTCTGGGGCGGCTGCCCTTATCCAGCCCCGAGGTCTGTCACACCTCCCGGGGCCGGGTGTTCTCCCCTCCCTTCATCTGCGTTTCTGTGATTGGATAATAGACCGTGTTCACACGTGCATGACCATTTGCACCCTGTGTCCCTTCCCAGCAGCCCTTGATCAGTCCCGCGTCCGTGTCCCCTGGGCCTGGGTGACTTCCTATCCCCATGCTGCGTACTCAGCTTCCTGTTTCTCCTGCTCCTCAGTGGGACCCACGCATGCCCCGTGGGAAGCTATGATGGCGACCTTGCTCTGTCCCCTGGACCCAGGGGCTGCACCTCGGCTCCATGCCCTCCCTGGCCCCTGAACCCCCTCCGGCTCCGCACGTCGGGTCTTGCGCACCCGGTGCAGCCAGAATCTCAGCTGGAAACGTAAAAAGAAGCTTCTCATCCTGCCAAGCCCAGAGGGCATCAAGCCTGGAGGGGCAGGGACCCAGAAGGGACGAGGGGCCTGGCCAAAGGCCTGGGGCCCGGGCTGCACTGCAGGAACCGGAGCGCAGTGGCAGAGGCCTCGAAAAGCTGCGAGCGCGGGAGGACGCACTCTGATAGGCACTGGAGGGAGGTAGTTCGCGGGCTCCAGAGAGCGAGGAGACAGCAGGAGCAGAGAGAGGGAGGACAGGCGGGGAGGGCGGGAGGGACACGGAGGGCAGGCTCCTACTCTGCGAGCGGGGCTGAGCATGCGGCTGCCAGGCCCAGGAAGGACAAGGGGACTCTGTCAGGGAGCAGAATGTCGCTCACCACTCACGATCTAGCAGCTTCAGTATCTGGAATCGGTTCATCTCATTCGGCAAAAGGCATTGAGGAATTTTTTTCTGAATGGCCACAAAAGCACTGGACGCTTCTCCCGCTGAGCTGTGGAATCCAAGACCCGCTCCCTTAACCCCGCCTGGGTGAGGAGGCGCCGTCTGAGGGCAGCCGTGTCATTCTGAGCAGCAGCGGGCCCTTCCTCACCCTCTGGGCTGGCCCTGCTGGGTCAGGGTGGCAGGAGCCGGCCAGGCTGCAGGGCCCGGCCATGTCCACACGATCCGGCTGACGGTCCCAGCTGAGCGCGGCATTTTGGCTGCCAGACGGCACAGCTACATTTGTCTTGCGATGACTTCGTTCCCAAGCCCTGGCGTCAGCCCAGCCCCTCTGTGTGCCCTGACAGCCCTGCATGCTGCACATGCCCGATGCCACCGCCCTGTGCCTGTTCGGTCCTCCACCCCAGCACGTGAGCCTGATGAACGGGATGCTGGGGCCACTGAGTTTGGGGTGATCCATTTTGCATCCGTAGAAACTGGAGCGGAATTTGGCAGCTGGAAGTGGGATGCCACGGTGACAAAAATCTGAGGCCGGGCACTGGATCTCCGGCTGCCGGAGCCAGGCAGACTTGTGGAGACCAAGGGAAGGGACTCATGGGGGAGTCCCTGAAAATGCCCTGGAGCAGGCAGGAGGGGCCCTGCAGGAGCGCGCCTGCCACGCAGTGCTGGAATCGCAGCACTGCCGCCGCCTGTGAAGACGGAGGGGAGGGAGATGTGTGCCACGAAGCAGAGGACCCAGCCGAGGAGGAGCTCGCAGGTGGTGGAAGAGCCTGTGGTTTCCCCTTTGCATGTCGCAGGGTGAGGAAAGAGCTGATGTGCCCCAGAGGACTCGCCCCCCTTCACACAGCACGTAGGGGAACTGAGAGGCGGGCTCTGGCCCTGAGAGGAGCCAGCTCCCATCCTCAGGTTCACAGACAGGACGCAGGTGGGGCTCACAGGCTCCTTCTCAACTGAAGAACGTTGTCCTGGCAAAGGCAGATTCTTGTGTCAACCCTCAGCCCAATGCTGGAGGGCTGGACAGCCGGCCTGAGCCTCCAAGGGAAGGGCGGGAGCAGCCTGTGGCCACGGTGCAGACCTCAGGGTCTTGCTGTGGTTCAGACCCAGAATGTCCCCCAAAGCCTCATATGTTCAGAGGTGGAGCTGCTGGGTGGGGGTTTGCTTATGGGGGCATGATGCTCATCACAGATTTATCCACTGATGAGTTCATAGTGCGATTTGCTCTCAGGAGGTAAGGCCTTGTCAGAGGAGGCAGCCACCAGAGGCACAACCTGGAAGGGTGTGTTCTGGTCCCCAGCTCCTCCCTTCTCTGGCTCCTGGCTGTCATGGGTGCAACAGCTTTGCTCTACCATGTGCTTCTGCCATGGTGCTTCTGCGTGGAGCAGCCAACCATGCACTGAACCTTCTAAAACCATAAGCCACATAAAGCCCCTCCTCCTCTAAGTTGTGTGCATTGGCTATTTTGTCCTGGTGACAGGAAGTGACTAAGGCGTCCTTTAGGAAGGATTACCATGGAGTTCTTTGACATTCTCTCACTGAGATACAGCTTCATATGCTCACTAAGTCTGGAAAGTCTTGTAGTGATTTCTGAAGCTGGTCCATAAAAAGTGGCCCAGCTTTCCCATGGCTAACAGGAATCCCATGCCAACCTTAGAAACAGCTCTGCCCCTGGAGACTATGTACCTTCAGGAAGCCTGGCAATAGGATCTAAACCCTGGCCAAGACATGTATGTAAAGCTGCCTGCTTGTGACCAGGTCCCCGGGCATCCGCAGGAGGTCTCCAGAGAAGCAGGACTGGGAGGGGAGCGAGATGGACAGAGGGATGTCAAGAGGTTGAGTGTGAGGACTGTGAGGGTGCAGGCCTGAGGCCCACGGGCAGTGAGGCAGGCGGGCACCGGTCAGGAAGGAGCCTGCTGAGGGCATGGTGGGGTCTCTTGTTTGCTCTTTCAGCTGGTGGTGAGACTCACTAGCCTCATGCAGAACAGTCTCTTCGCCAAGAGCCAGCTGATTGCAGGTGCTGTTCACAGCCACCAAACCTCCTGAGTGCCGCCTCTGACGAGGCTGATGGAGTCGCCTGGCTCATGAGAGAGTTTACCCGCCTAGTGTCGGGGTCTCCCGGTAGCATCCCCAGGGAAAGGCAGAGCAGAGACAAGGCCCGGCTCCCGCATGAGGAGGGGTCCTCACCTGGGAGCCCCGGGGAGCTCGCAGAACTGTGTCCACCCCACTGAGTGTTAGGTGCTCACTATGGAGCAGTAATGGCAGGTAAAACATCAGGAAAGACCAGTCCTTTCAGAGCGGGTCGGGCGAAACAGGCACCAGCGCTCACGCAGCTCCGCCCCACCCCTGCCCCCTGCAGCAGCAGATGCCGCTGGGCTTGCCCCGGCACGAAGAGTCGCGGTCTGGACACACTGTGCAGTCAGCTGCACCACTGACAGGGCCCAGACGAGCCTGCCCCATCATGGTTGTGAGGCTGGTGGAAGGAGGGCCGGGCACAGCTCTGTACGCCTCCTGGGGCAGGAACAGGGGATGAGACAGGAGGGCCATCACCTATAGGTCCCCCTTGGTGCCAGGCTGTGCACCAGACACTGAACACACTGGAGCAGACACTGAGGGTGGGCCCGGTTCTGCTGCGTCTGTCACGGGGAGGAGGGAGGAAAGGAGGCTCCCGGTTCAGGAGGCTCTGGGGACCCCACAGCATAGAATTCAGCGGTAGCATCTGCAGCAGTGCGGAGATGAAGCGACAGTGAATAGGGACCCCCGAAGGTTATCCACGCACCAGCACTTAGGCCTGTGAGGGTGACATTGGATGGTGAGTCACAGGTCCCGAGTAGGAGAGACAACCCTGGGTTGTCCCGATGACCTTGAGGACAGCGGAGTGCCTTTGTGGCAAGCGCAGAGGGAGACGGGGCCACAGTGTGCAGCCCGAAGTGATGTGGCCACAAGCCGCCTAACACCGGGAGCCACCAGCCACGGGACGAGGGCGGGGTCCGCCCAGGCCTCACCTTGGTACTGGAGAGCTGCTCTCCAGAAACGACAGAGGGTGGCTCTGTTGCTTTAGGCCACTCTGTCTGGGTGGCATGTTTCTGCCGTCACAGGAAATGAACACAGTGATCGTTTTCAAAGTCCCATGTGAGGATACAGTGGCCCCATCTGTAGCAGCTCAGGGTCTGGCACATAGCACATGACAGCCTGGACCTCCTGGGGACCACCTGAGCTCAGCTAGCTGTCACTGTGACAGCACAGGACAGACCCAGCCAGAGAGCCCATGGCGTCACCCCAATGTCTCAAGATGCAAGTGGGAACCAGACAGGGATGTGAACCCCTGCTGGTTGGAGGCTGGGCACGGTGACCCTGAAGACAGGGGCTTTGGGTGTGGTGGCTGACGTGGGTCTCTCCGGATCCCTGGGCAAGAGCCCACAGAGGTCTCTGCAGCCAGCTCTGGATGTGCAGCATGCAGCCCTGAGGGGAGAGGGCTGGGGTCCCAGCTACCTCCTTCCAGGGGCGCCTGCTGCCCACAGTGGACCCACACCGGATTCTGACGCTTTCTCCTGACTCCCTGGGTGCTTTGGATAAATATTGGCCAGGAGCTGCCATTGCCTCCAGCAAACACTCTTGATCTCTGGGGCTTTCGTCCACAAGCAGCAGCTCCCTGACCACTGGCTGAGTAAACATTAAACAGCGCGCGCGCGGCACTTCCTACAGCAAATCGCTATGTCTAAGTCGACTCCTGGCTTAGACACCACAGGCGAATCTCCTCTCTTCTGCCTTCCTTTCCCTGTCTGCTCCCTCCCTCCTTTCCTTCCCGTCTTATTTCTTAATTGCTTCAGAAGCTGCTCATCCCCGACAGGAGGGGCCAGAGGACCACAGGGCTGTGGAGGGTGCAAGGACTTGAGAGGACAGAGGCTACAGCTGCGACTGCACACAAGCTCTGGGAGGGCAGCTGGTCGAGGAGGACCAGTGCAGCCCTCATGGGACTCTGGGCACCGTGGACACTGGCTGTTGCCCCAAACCTGCTCAACTCAGCACCACAGGGACGGGTAAGGCTGAGAAGGCAGCGGAAGAGCATCTGTCCACCCCAGGACGGCAAGGACCAGATACTGGGAAGCAGGGCTGAGCACTGTGCGTGGCCCTTTTCCTCCTCCTCCTCCTGCTCCTCATCCTCTTCTTCCTCCTTTTCCTCCTCCTCCTCCTCTTCCTCCTGCTCCTCATCCTCTTCTTCCTCCTTTTCCTCCTCCTCCTCCTCCTCCTCCTCATCCTCTTCTTCCTCCTTTTCCTCCTCCTCCTCTTCCTCCTCCTCCTGCTCCTCATCCTCTTCTTCCTCCTTTTCCTCCTCCTCCTCCTCCTCCTCCTGCTCTTCCTCTTCCTTCTCTTTCTCTTCCTGCTTCTTCCCCTTTTTCTCTGGGCTCACACGGTCCGTAGATACTTCGATAACCAGGAAATCCCAGCAGAGATGGTGCAGGAAAAGTGTCCACAGATGCGCCATGGGCGGGGAACATCAACCTGCTACTAGTACATTAGTGAGTGCTGCCTTCGTGGTCAGCCTTATCTTCTGAAGGACAAGTTACAGCCCCAGGCACATGATCTACCTCTTCTGATGTCTACAAAGGCAGGGCACCCACAGTCTGCATGTTCCTGGCAAATGTGTGCTCTTCCCCAACAAGATTCACAGGGGAGCAGAAGAGCGTTCAGGGTTTGCCCCTGAACGGTGCAGCCAACTTCACCCCCGTTCATGGATGCAGGGGTCTGTGGGCCCTGGGCAGACTCTGGGTTTGCTGCTGGCCCCTCCTCACCTGCAGGCCCATCGGAGTTTGCCCACCTGATGTCTGACAGCCTGCCGTGCGGCGGCTCCTCTGGGTCAGGGTGGCTGGGTCTGGGGTGGGACGGTGACCTTCAGGGGTCAACACAGCGTTCCGGATAAGGGCGTCTGGGAGCCTGGCAGGCACTATGGTGCCGGTTTCTGCAAAGTGTTTCTGGGGGCCTTGATGGGGCAGCCTGCGTGGACAGGGTGGGGAGACCAGTCCCGTGGAGAGCTAGGACAGGCGCACTGCGTCCTGTGTTGGCACCGGAGCTCCAGGCTCACTGCCCTTTGACCCCCAGACCTTCCCAAGGGTCTCAGCTCCCTCTGGTCTGGATTTCCCCAGCGATTTCCTGCCTCTGAGACCCTCAGACTAAGATGGACCCCCACTTTGCTACCCCAGAGTCTCTGGCTGGCAAAGGACCTGTTCTGGACTTCTCAGCCACAGCTATCATGTGAGCGGATCCTACTAATAAAGTCCTCTCATCCACCTCCACACGGATCCTGCTGGTCCTGTCTCTCTCCTGAGCCCTGATTAATGCATGCTGTCCTGTGTGAATCAAGTCACTCCCCAGGGAGAGTCAACGCTCTTCTATGATAGTGGACTCAGCTACACCCCCAGTTTTATTATGGTGCTTATTAATTCCCACTCAAATGAGAGGCGCAGGATCCCGGAGACCGGGTCACACCCAGCCCCCTCCTTTCCTCCTGAGACTTTGGATGCAGCTGATCACCATTCCCAGAAAAGCTTTGAGCTCCTGGACAAGCTGGGGTTTTCCAGAACGAGGCTCCTGCTCTGAGATGAAACACATAAAACTCATCAAATGATCCCTTAGGGCTCAGCCCCAGTGGAAGTTGGATCTCTGTGGTTCCCTTGGACATCAGGCTGATGGGCGAACATGCTCACAGACAAACTGGTGGAGAGAGGATGGCCATCACCCCAAAGTCTAACTGAACCCAAGGAGCAGCTAGCTGATTGCACGCATTTCCCTGGGAATCCTCAGAAGGCCCTGCCTCCTAGACCCTGCCTGGCCTCCCCAGCCATGCCCAGAGAGTTTATTTGTGACAGAAGCCACAGGAAACCATACGCTTACCTGTCCCAGAAAAGATGGCCGGGGGGGAAGAGCAAGAGCAGGAGACCCGGCCCCCACGGCACGTCCACCCCGGGTTGTGGCCGGGCTCCTGGCCAGCATGGGACACTGGTGTCTGCCATCACTGTGCCCAGCACATCCTTGATTCAGTGCCCTCTGGAGGACAGGAGAGGAGGTTAGGGTTCACCTCCGCATGCAAGGTCACCAAGCACGCCTGTATGGCTCACCGAGAACCTGTGGTCCCCTCCGAGGGTGCAGCCATGTGACCTCAGAGGTCCTCTCATCCACCTGCCAACCTCCCTCTCTAACAGGTTCTGCCACCACCCACTGGTGCCACCCAGAGCCAGACCTTCACCCTGGGCCCCTGGGGACACTCCGTATCCAAGCCCTAGTGGGGTCCAGAGTTGCTGCAGGTGATTGTGTGAGGGTGGGGGTGCAGAGATTCAGGCATGGGCTGAATTTGGGGCTGCTGGTCCAGGGATCCAGGCAGAGGGTGGGCAAAGGGAAGGGAGGCTTCTCAGGTAGGCCTTGGGCTGCCCCTTGGGGCCAAGGCAACACGCGTTGGACACAAGCATGCTGTGTAAATACGGCTGCTGTCATGCTGCCATAGGGATCTTCATTCTTTTATGCAGAATGGTGTCGTCTGTCCTGAGAGTCCATGCCCTGGCATTGGGGTGGCCTGGGGACCTGGCATCTGACAGCCCAAGTCACATTCTGCCCACTGCACCTGTGGGCTGTGGAGCTGCTCAGACCTGCTCTGTGACAGCAATGGTGGACACTTGTGCACCTCTCTGAGGACAGGGCAGAAGCTAGGAAGGCCATTCCCAGACACACAGTGCCCAGCAGCCATGCAGCCAATGTGTGGATGTCTGCGCAGGACCGGGTCTCACCACCTTCTCTCTGGCTCTTTGGGCATGCAGTGCTTCAGCTCCCTTTCATGCTCCTGCCAAAATGCACCTCCTCCACACTGCCCAGAGCCACAGAGTCAATGGGTCATGGGCCAGAACTGGAAACTTCAAACTGCCATCCAAAGGCAACCTTCTCAAGGTGAGATGGTCTCCAGTGTTTCGTTACAGCAACAGAACGCTCGCTGAAACAGCCCCCAACCAACACACACCCCAAACCTCCCTGCCCGGGCCCTTCCCTCCCCACACCGGAGCCTCCCTTGGGCTCTGGACGCTGCCCCTCACAGTGCCCAGGAACGGCCCAGCCCTGTGCCACTCACCCCAGCCTCCTCACGGTCCCACCCCAGGCCAGCTGCACAGATTTGGTGGGTCACGGCCAAGAACGTCTTCCCACCAGTGTGGGCCTGTGCTGCTGAGCAGGGCTGGCACAAGGGCCACCCAGAAAGCCCATAGGCCCTGGCTCTGGGTGAGCAGGGCCCGGCATTTCCCAGCCCGGCATCCCCAGCCAGCCCAGCTGTGGGGTCCTCGCAGACAGGACACACTGTAACCCTGCAGGGACTGCGCTTGGCCGGCAGCCGCTGGGTCTTTCCGCCCCATTGCTTCGTGGAGCAATGAAAATAATAATAATTTCTAAGGCCTTCAGACTCAGCCTCCCAAAGTACTTTTCCAGGGACACCCGTTGAAAGAATCCCATAGAAATACGGTCTCAGTGACACAGAACTTCAGACATCCTCGTGATTTAGGGTTCAAGATCGCTGAGGGGCTTCTGGAGGATTTTTTTGTTGTTTCTGAAATTTAGAAGAAGGAAATACCTCTTTGAGTGGAGCCTCTGCCAACTGCATTAACATTCCTGCCCAAGCTTCGCACGGTGCCTATGTGCTCTGCACACGGAGCACAGCCTGCTTGGAGGGTCTGCTCGCTGCGCCCCATGCAGGGGGAGTCAGGCCGAGCGAGGCGGCTGACAGCAAAGTTAGGTGTGGGTCCCGTAAAGCACAGGGCGGCAGCCTTCAGGGGCGGTGCATGAGAAGGAGTCACGCAGCGCACACACTCACCCAAACCTGCTGCTTTGCCTACAGCATTGATGGAGCTCCTCCTGTATGCCTGGCACATGCTGGGACCTGGGAAAAAGCGGAGGGGCAGACACTCTGTCCTCTCGTTGGCCCTCTGTCCCAGTGTGGAGCCCTTGGGCTGGTGCAGAAAGGCACACACGGTGGCCCTGCGGTACACCCGGCCTGGAAGACACAGGCCTGGCTCTGGCTGGCGGCGCTCTGGGCTCCCGGGCACCCCGTTCTGCTCCCCATTCTGCTCAGAACTTGACCACAGGTGGCAAAATGCAAGAGAAGAATTGGAGACACTGGCTCCCCAGGAGCTCCAGTTCAGCAAAGTCGGTGTTTAAGAGATGTTTCCACGTGCCAGGGAGGCTGTGGGCGGCCAAGGACACCAGCGCTCTTGCTCACGCTGGAGCTGCGGGTGGGCAGCATGGTGCTGAGCAAGCCTCCTGCCTTCCCAGCAGCTCACCCTGAGACAACAAAGTGGCATTATTTGTTTCCAGAATGCAAAGAGGGTGGACACCTGCCACCTCCTGAGGCCAGTGCGTGAGCTCCGCAGGGGGACAGGGCAGGGCTCTCCCCAGAGCAGGTCTTGCCCAGGGCGCTCAGGACCTAGGAATGCAGCAGACACGGTCACAGGGGCCCACTCAGGCCGCAACGCCTCATTGAAGAGCTGCCAGGGCCGGGTGACAGTTCTACTATATCTTACGGGGAAGGAGACAGGACGAAGGGCTAGATTAATACTTCGCCTTTTTAATCTATTAATCTACCACCTTTGGGACATGATTTTAAATCCACTTCAGAGCAAAGTGACTGAAAATCATTCTGGTCTGACAGCTTTAAAAGGTCATGAGTGAAACATGCTAAGAAGGTCTCGACCCACCGATACCGAACAAGGACAGCTGCGTGTGCTCGCCCCATCCAGGCTGGCTCCGCATCTTCCGAGAGAGGCCACTCAGGGGACATCATGTCCCTCAGCAGACTGGAGGGACAAGGTCCCTTGTGTTTACTGCTCACGGCTTTGGGGATCCTTGATTACTGGGGAGACAGCTAGGAGGAGGGGGATGGAGGCAAGCGCTACCGTGGGGGCTGAGTCGGTAGGACATAGAGCTTACTTCTCCCAAAAGCTAAGGTTTGGACGACACACAACCAAGCCCCTGTGTCCCTGGCAGCACCTTGCTCACCAGCTGTGGTGTCCTCGTGGCTGGGGGGAGCTGTTGACCGGCTCTGCACACAGCTATGCAGGGCCAGGCCAGGGACAGAGAGTGACCAGAGCGAGGGAAGATGCATTGGATGCCAGGGGCCTGGCCCCGCAGGGGACAGATGTGAGCTTGGGCCAGCTCCTGGGCAGAGCTGGGCATGACCCCTGTGCAGGCGTCCGTGGCATGGCACAGGGTGCCTTCCGTTCCTGCATGCTCCCCCTTGGATTCTCCACCCTCCAGATAAACACTTCCCCCCAAAGCCTTCACCCGGAAGCCCCTGGGGACAGGCGACACCAGCAGGTGCTAGAATTGGGACTGGAGGAGCTGTTATCAAAATACCTCCCAAGAAGACCAAGGGGACGTGGGCTCAGGCAGGACTGGGTCTCAGTGAACACCTGAGAAGTCCTGTGGCACAGGGAGGCGGCAGCGAGTTCCCTAAACACGGCCCTGCAGCTCCGGATGAGTGAGAAGCAGGGAGCGGCCGGCCCAGGACACCGTGCCGTACAGTAAAGCGGTGCAGAGACAGCAGTCGGGGTGGATTTGCGCGCTGGGAAACACCCCTGTTCTTGCACCAAATCACCCCGCACATTGAGAGAAAACAATCTCTGTGTTTCTCTCTTGACCCAGACATATTCTTAATTAGCTCATTTTAAAAATTAGAAGACAACTGTTCAGCCATCCCCAACATAATGAGCTCCTCCAGACGTAGAACTGGGAAAGGAAGCCACAGGAAAAACAGCGGGGCATTCAGGCTGCAGGGAGCACCAGTGCCCGCATTCTGACCTGAGCATTTGGGTCGCTGGCCGGGTGTTCCCTCTGGAGGAGCTGGTGCCAGGCAGGGGTGGGAACCCTGGTGCTCCCTGGTGCTCCCGGCCTCCTGCTCCTGACCACCACACTCCTTTGTCATGGCAGACAGCCTTGAATGACAAAGCCCTGCAGGACTGGACTCCAGGCCTCCCCCTTCTCAAAGGCAGGCTCAGTGAGCATTTGATGAGTGACTATGTGAGTATGCTACAGGCATACACAGGACTCAGTTGTCCTTCTCAGGTCGGTTGGTTGAGACCCAGGGCTGAGTGTGATTAGGGTTTCCTTGGATGGAGGCCCAGCCACCTCCCTGTCAGCCACCCCTTCCCCTTAACTCCAGGCAAGTGAAATTACCTTCCGCTCAAACAGGCAGTGGCGCTGAAGGTACTAACGCCCGGCTTTCTGGACCGAGCCCAGCCCAAGTCTCAGCTTCCTACAATGAAGGGCCCCGACTCAGAGCTGGGGACTCACGCTGTGCCCTGGAGCCTCCTGACTCTTCTGTCCAGCCACCCGGCACCTGTCTCACTCTAATATATCAGGTTTGCTGACCGCAGCCCACGCACACTCGGCACCAAACCTTCCAGCTCCGCCTCCTGGCCTCTCTTGGGTCTACCAGGTCTCTGCTCTCAGAGGACCCAGCACCCTGGCCACCCTGTCCTCCCTGAGGCCCTTGTCCCACACCCCCTGGGGTCTCCTCTAGGAGGACAGGGATAGCTGCTCAGGCCAACGCTGCAAGGTACCTGGCACTGCAGCGGGGGACGGGAAGGCAGGGGACACACAGGTGACAGAGGATGCTGCACCCGGAGCTACCCAGCAAGGGCATGAGGAGGTGAGCACTCATAAAATTAAAGCAAATGTATGATAAAAATGTCTTTCCATAGGAGAGCGGGCCATTGGGGAAGATGCAGTCTGTGTCTCTCTCTATTGTGTATACACGAGTGCAATCAAGAATATGGTTAGTGTTTAGATCAAAAATTATTTCAGTAAAGACACACTGCATGAATCCTCATCAAAATACCCTCCTCTCTTCAAATGCTCTTATCTCATCATCCTTGCCACTTTCTGAAGCAGCTCTGGAGTCCTCTTCGTGGGTGTCTTTGTTTGCACTCTCATAGCTGCCTTGACCTCCTCATTTGATTCAAACGTTTCCCTTTCGTGATCATTTTTACTTTGGGGAAAAGCCAAGGGGCAGGTGAGGAGTCAGCATTGTGTTTTCAGGACCTGCCTTTCTGTTGGACAGCACTCGGCAGCAGCATTCACCAAATTTTTGATCACACCATGGAAAGGGCACCTCTACACCGAGGGAACACAGCCGATGCGCTGGGAACCGCCACACCTTGCCACCCACGGGAAAGAGCCCTGAGCCCCACAGCATGCTTCCTGGGGGTGCATTTCTGCCTATCCGCTCTCTCTCCTCGTGGGCAGCGCCAGCCCATCCGCACATGGGACTGCCCATTGCCGCGGCCTGGAACTCGCCTCTTTCCCGCCCGTGGGAAGGCACAAACACACACACACCAAACACCAGCTGCTGTCATTCTTGCTTACACCCACAACCGCAAACAGGCCACTTCCGGGAGAGATGAACTCCGCTCCCACTTTGAAGAACTGCTAATGGATGTTATCAGCGGAACAGAAGAAAGCGTGGAAGAAGAGAGGAAGCCAGCTCCCTCCCTTGGTGCATGTGTGGAACACTTAGGGCAGGCCCTGCGGACGCTCCGCGGGCTAATTTACAGTGAGCACCATGCCCCACGCAGGGCTGGACTCTGGCCCACGCTCCGGAGACCCCTCGGAGCCTGGCACTAAAGTTGGGAATCCACCTCTGGCTTCAGTGTTATTTGCAAATTTAAAATCACAAAATGTTCAAATATATATTATAAAGAGTAACTTCCAACTGTAAATGCATCAAGGCAGCTGGAATTTACTCCATTTAAGGTATTAAAATTGAAGTTGATGGTGGCAGCATATTATTCATTACATCAAATGGAGATGCCTTTAAATTTATATTAAATTCAATTTAAATGCCATCAAAACCATGGTTGACAAAGTACTGACAGATGAATATTTTAGAGTGATTCAATAGCGGTGAACTTTATTTTCTTACCTTGAGGCAAGGTGATGCATTTCTATATGCAGTAAGTTAAACTGGGTTTGTAGTAACACAGCTTATGATTTCCATAAAGTAAAATTTTATCTTTAAAAAGTGATTTTAAAGGGCTTAAGTCTTGAAGTCTGAAAACATTTCTTCAGGGTTCTTTTTGCTCAACTCATTATTATATGCTATGAAATCTAATCATTACCCCACTCTCAAAATATCTCCTGGTTTGGAGTGAACAATTAGTCCTCTTACAGGTTTGTGTTTAAAATTGATATTCAGTAGTATTTCATCTTGAGTTTTCCACTTTCGGTTCTTGACTGTAAAAGAAAATGTGTCTTACGTAGCTGGAGTTGGTGTTGGAGGAGTAAATTGTTAGCTCGGTAAATGACAGGTTTAATTAACTGATTAGTTAGCCAGTCTGTGCCATTGTTCTGAGGAATTCTAGGCAGGCATTGGCCCACCCCTCACAACACCCCAATATGAGAACGCATAGCTTTGACCATGGAGGACGCAACCCTGCTGCCTTCAGAGAGTACTAGGGGTGATGGAGAGATGGATGCGGATGTGGGTGGACAGATGGGTGGACAATAACTAGGGGATGGATGGATGGATGGATGACAGATGGACTACATGTACATGCACAGAGATGATAATCTACGCCCAAGCTCTCTGGCCGCTGGCTCCAGCTTTTCCCGTCGAAGCTTTGGAATGTCAAAAGTCCTTCCCTCTCCAGACTTGGTTTCCGGACTTGAGAGCCTGGCTTGAGAGCAGGACTTGGGTTCTGTGAAATGCTTCTAAGTGTGCTGGCACCTTTGCCCCACGTCTTGCTAGTTCTCATCGTTCTTTTCTGGCTGAGGTCACCTCCCCGTGAAATCAAGGCAGCCACTGCTTTGGGGAGGGGCAGCTGCGGCTCACGGTCAGGAGGGTGTGACTCAGCAGGGACTCTGTAAGACACAGCACACTAGATTTGGGGCCAGGCTTTCCACGGCAAGAGACATGTCTTTGAAGGAGAAAAGGCCATGTCCTCTGGAGGGACAGGAGGCCCCCACAGCAAGCAGGACAAAGTCAAGGGGACTTTCCAGTAACAGCGGGAAAGAAGGTCTGGTGTCAGGGGACTGAAGTGATCCTTGATACCACCTGCCCAAGATCTCCCTGGAGGGAGCAAGCAGGGAAACGACATTCCACATGCCCCAGGGCCACGCATGGTGTGTCTCTGCCGACAGCTCACCCATGGGCCTGGGGCTCTGACCCACAAACACATGGGGTGCCGTGGAGGCCACTAGCCAGCTGCAGACAGCAAAGGCGGCCGGCCAAGGAGGGAGGAGGAACGGGAGGCCGCTGCTTGGCCCTGCAGACTGAAACGTAAATTCAGAAGTGAAAATAACTTTGCAATATAACAGCACAACTGAGGTCCTCCATTCGCTAACCCTCCACAAGATTAATTTAGAATAGAATTACTATGTGATTACATATATTTATATTTTATTCGTCAATGCAAACAATCAGAGAGATATTTTAAAAGCAATATTCATACGTTCCACTGAGCATCTCCATACATACACGTTCATGAAATGAATTACACACTTCACTTTATAATTTTAGAATTATCCCCGAATCCTGTGGCTACAGAGATGCTGGAACTTAATCATTCTGGGGAGAAAGAATATCCCTGCCTGTGTATTTAAAAATAGAGGCCATTATATTTTCCAACTTTTGGCAAATGGCCTCTAAGCAAGCAGGACGAGAGAGGGTGGTGCCGTGTCGGTAGCACAGACTCCCGGGTGACCTCAGGCCCGGGCGCTTCCAAGCCGCCCGCGACCCAGCGGGGAGCCCAGCCTCCGTGGGATCTGCATGGCCAGGTACAAGCAGGACACTGGCCTCAACGTCCCATGTGTCCTCAGTTCCCAGATCCTTAGCACTCCGCAGGGAACCGAGGGAGGCAGAGTACGCCTCCATCCTGGTGTCCACTGTGTCTACTCTGCCTCAGGTCCGGAGGAGGCGCCCTCGGGAGAACCCTGGGAAGACCCGCCTTGAACATTGTATTCCTATGAGGGTGGGGCTGCTGGAACTGGGCAGAAATTTGGGAGTCAGTGAGGCAGAAGTCAGCAGGCTCCACAGCCAGGAGCTTAGCTGGTTCTGGAATTTCCAGAAAGGGAAATTCCAGGAACTACTTTTATAACACAAGCTCTTTAGACCGGAGACCACAGGCTCATTGTGATCTGCATTATCTGGGAAGACAGACAAGGCAGGGTTATTGATCAGAGAATTAATGCACAACACAGCATTTCCCCATGCTCCCACCTAGCAGCCCCTTAGATTTCCAGGGCTCACAGTGGCATAGGAGCACCTCAGGGACTGGTGTGGAGGGATCCCCGTGGCCCTGCCCTGCGACTGTGGAACTGTGGGCAGCAGGGTTGGCGGTAAGTGTGTGGAGGTGCCACTGAAGGAGGGTGTGCATCGGTGGGCTTTGCGGTCCTGAGTTGCCATCCCCAGCCTCGTAGACACCTCTCTCTGTGGCCTGAACCCTCCTCCAGATGGGACACACAGGGGACACCCTGGAAGGACCAGGCCCCAGGCGAGCCCCATCCCTCCAGAGCGGTGACTGTCCAGAGATGAACCACCAGCAGCCGGTCCAGCCCAAGGGAGGGGTGGTCCACCCCCGGGTCCAGGGCAGCAGGAGGGGCACTGTCTTAGTCCCGGTCTCCCAGTGGGGCGAAATGCCTGGCACCCTCACCTACAGGAAGGGGGTATTCCGGCTCCTGGTTTCCGTCCCCGGCTCTGGCTCCAGGCAGAATCGTCGCAGCATCACGGAGTGGGCAAGGGAAGCTGCTCCCACACAGCAGCCAGGAAGCAGAGGAAGAGCAGTGGGAGAAAGAACCCGCCCCTCCAGGTCACAGCCCTGTGGCCACCTCCAGCAGGGCCGCCTCCTAATGCAAGTCCGCCACAAGCATAGCCATGGATGGATCCGCTGAGGACTAAAGCACCCGGGAACCTGTCACTTCCACACACACGAGGAGTTTCTGGATTAAACCCTGAGGTGGTGCTGTCCTCCCTCCCCTGCTCTGTGGGAGAAACTGGGAGAAGTGGGAGGGGTCGGGGCCTGGATGGAGGCAGGGCTTCCTTTGCAGAGCTGAGGGGACAGATGCATCGTCCCACCCGCAGCTGGGGAGGTGGCTCGGGTCTAAGGGGCTTGGTGACAGGGAGCAGTCGGTTATTACCCAGGCACGACCGAAGCTGCACAGAAGCTGCCAACACCAGAGCCACAGCCCCTGCCGGAGCCCCGGAAACAGTTCGTGCACCCGAAGCAGCCCGGCGGAGCCCCGGAAGCCCACGCTCCAACCCGGTCACTGCCAAATTCACTGAGGTTTTCAGTCGCAGATACTCATTATAAGTGAGTTTTTATTTAAACGTGGTTGGTTTATTTTGAACACTTAAAATTCCTGAAAAGCTTTCCCCTGCTGATCATCCAGGTTTTGTGGAAACACGATGAACATTTTATCACATCTACTGGGTACACGTAAAAACAATGGACAACTGAGAAACAAATCTCTTCAATCGAGAACATTTTGCAAAATACGCACTGTGGCTCATGTCTGGAGTTATCTAAAATCAGACTTTAAAAGTCATTCTAGAAACAATAATTCAGAAAATGTAAAACCACACAAAGACATACGACAAGCGGAAGGGTCCTGGCCCCTGTTCTCCTTGGGGTCAGCCAGAGGTTCCTACGCTGACTGCGCCAGGCATCAGGGCCAAGGGCAGCCCCGGCTCTGTCTGGCGGCTGCCTCCCCAGGGTGGGCAGAGCCAGGTGAAAGGTAAGAGCCCGCGTCACTCTTGAGCTGTGGGCACTTTGTGCAGAAGAGGACTCCATCCAGCGAGAGCAGGAAGCCAGGTGGGATCTTCCCGGGTAGTTCAGTGACCCCACCCCACAGTGTAGGGAGGCAGTGGAAGGGAGCTTACAGGAAGGCTGAGGGATTGTGTCCCCAGTAGTCGGGGAACGACGTCACCTTTGGGTTCTACAAGGGAAGCTGGTGCATGACCGTGGTGGTGCA
>NW_004955504.1:1438244-1460996 GCF_000276665.1 Chinchilla lanigera
GAAGGAAGGAAGGAAGGAAGGAAGGGAGAAAAAATGAGAAGAAATAGATGGGGATGTATTTTAGCAAAGGCCTGAGTTCAGGCCCGAGTTCAATCCCCAGTACAAAAAAAAGCAACACAAAAACCAAACTAACAAAACCTAGGCCTGGTGGCTCATGCCTGTAATCCCAGCACTCCGGAGGCTGAGGCAGGAGGATCGCTGTGAATCCGAGGCCAGCTTCAGTTACAAAGTGAGTTCAAGGCCAGCCTGAAGTGAGTCATGAAACCCTGTCTCAAAAAGGCAAAAAAAGGGGCTGGGGATTTAGCTCAGCGGCAAAAGCACCTGCCTGGCAAGTGCAAGGTCGTGAGTTCGGTTCCCGGTACCGGAGAAAAAGTAACACATAAAAATGACCAATTACTACATGAACAAAATAAAAAAAAAAAAACAAAAAAAAAAAAAAAAATCAAAAACAAAATAACAACAGAACTCTCTGTTTAGCATCGTGGGGTGATTGGCAGGGGATTTGGGGTTTTGGGGTTACTTCTCATGGCAAAGTGAGAGTATCGCACTGTCATAAGACCTCTGAGGAAAAGCAGTCTCCATCATTAAAGCAAGAGGATCGCCACAAGTTCAAGTCCAGCCCAGGCTACAGAGTGAGACCCTGTCTTAAAAACAAAAACAAAAACAAAAACAAAACAGCTGAGCGAACTGCACAGGTCTCCTGGACATGGAGTGCGGAACAGCAGCTGTCACCAATGATCTTGGCCTCGCCGGGCAGGGTCCTTCTCCTCCAGCTCCCAGGGTCAGTGTCCTTATTGAAACAAAGCCTGGGCCCCAAGCACGTCCTGTCATCTCCAGAACCTCCTGTGTGCATGACACCCACTGACTCGAGTCAGAGCTAAACCCACAGTGACGGCCTTCCGCATTCGGACTCAGGTGAGGAACGGGATTGTGAAAGTGTAACTGGGTGCAGAATCGCGCAGGCACAGGGACCCAGAGGGTTCCCGGGGACGAGGCTGCCCGTCTGTCTCCACCTCATTCTCAGCCAAGTAGCAGGAAACAGCTGGCCAGAATTTCTGAGTGCCTTTAATGAAAACAGGTCTTCGTTGCTCCGATTTGGTGATTAAATGGAATACGACTAATATTCCTTGGTGGGCTTCCCGAAAGAGGACGGCCCGGAAGGCATTCTAGTCTCACATCCTTCCTCAAGTCCAGTGGCGAGGAGAAGCAGGGCTTGGAAACAGCTTCTGGTCCCATGTTTCTTGGGGTGAGCTCTCGTCTCGTGTGCGTGTGTGTGTGTGTGTGTGTGTGTGTGAGAGAGAGAGAGAGAGAGAGAGAGAGAGATGCTCAGTAGTCCCAACTCAGGGTGGGGGCTCCCAGCCTCTTCTGGGGTAGTCCAGCTGTCGCGCTCCTGCCGCCCCTCGCACTGGGGCCGCGGTGTAGGTGTAGCGGGTCACTTCCTCTGTGTGTGCTCATTGAGACGGTCTCCTCCAGCACTGCCTTTCGGTGAGGTCGGATTAGAAAGGAACAAGCACCTGGAAGCATTTCATACACATGCACACCCAAAGATCAGCCCCAGAGAGGAGGATGTGAGACTGGGTGGAACATGGCCTCAGGAGGGCCACACACACGCACACACACACGCAGAGGTGTGGTAGGCAGCCCTCAGCCGGGGGAGTGGGGATTGGATGTTCCTTTGTGACACCCAGAGTCATTTCAGGAGCCGTCGCGTGGTCGAGAGGAACTAGTGGCAGAAGTGCTGGACAATACTGTTCGAGCCAAATCAGGGCTAGGAGTCTGCAGTGAGGTGCTGCAGGGACCCTGGGAGGTTTGGGAGAGTGGTCACTGCTTCTCCTCAGACACATGGAGCCCCTGACAGCTGTGCTGATAAAGAACTTCCATTGTGAGCCGGAAGAGCTCTTCCCTGCCTAGCGGCCGTCACCCTGCCGTCCTGGGAAAGGTGTTTTTAAATGTCTCTCAGTACCTTTTGTTACTTCCAGGCACAGCAGAAATGGTCTTCCTCCTGCTGGGCGGCGCTTTCTCCAACAGAACTACCGGCCTGGCAGAGACGGCCAGCTTCACCCTGAGCGCGTGGACCCTTGTCTTCACAGTCATCGCTCGAAAATTCCACAATCTGGAAGAAAAAGGAGGGCTTGCTCCAAAGGAGACAAGAGGCCCGGCTTTGGTTCAGTGTGTCCCAGATGTGTGTCCCCCAGCTTAGGGACAGCCACTGCCAACCTCAGAGAAATCACATCATCCCTGGACTCCGTTCTGGGGACACACGGACATCGCTCCTCTGCTTTCCTGTGTGCTGGCGCTGTTGCTGCATGACGTTCTAACATCATGGAGGAGCCTGGACTGCGTGGGCAGGGTCTCGGATCAGGATCCCTTCCACTGCACACGTGGGGAGAGCTGGCGAAGAAGGACAGGAAGGTGTGCCTTCAAAGCAGAGCGCCCTGTGGTTACTGCTGTGTCTCCAGGACTCTCTGCTCTCTGATCTCCATTGAGGGCCTGGCTCTTGCGACGTCAGAAGATGCCCTGCCCAACGTGGGGACGCAGGAACCCAAGGCCACCTGGGGTGGGAAGCAAGTACCACCTCACTTTACCCTTCAACAAGCGAGGCCCACCTCCACGAGGCACATGCTGCTTCTTCTCCACCCCATGAAGGTGCTGCCGCTTCCTCTTCCTGCCTACCTAGGGCACGTGGTACTGGAAGTCAGTCTCCCTCTTTGACCAGAGTTCTTCTGCAGGGGTGGGGTCCCGTTCCTGGACACAACATCCATTTACCCTCTGGGCTTACGAGTGGACCTGCTTATCCTGCTAACAAAACACTCTGAAAGCAGCACCGCAGAGCCAATGCCAGCCAGGGAGCTGAATAATACATTTAATAATTTTAACAACACCGCCGCCTCTTCTGGTTCCTGTGCTCTTGGTGTGTGCTCCAATTTCAACGCGACCTTCACCAAAGAAACAATCTGAATTTGTGCCCACGGTGTTCCATTTGAAGCTGGGAATATCAACAGCAAAACTAACTTTCATTTCTGATAATAAACGAATTACCGTGTCTGGCATTTTTATGGTTTATGGGGCTGCCTGGCAGCCTGACCCAAGAGAAGGAACAGAACCCCGAGTTTCTGTGGATCCAGCCACAGGAGCAAAGTTGGGCGGCAGAGGCCAAGGCAGGGCACTCCTCGGGCTGAAGCTGGAGGCCAGGATGTGTGCTTTTCTTGCCCCTTGGAAGATCACTAGCTGCTTACTGAACGCACGTGGGTGCCTTTGTGATGATCCCGAATCTCACAGGGGCTCCCTTAAAGCACACCAAGCATAGGCGCTGTGTCAAGGGTCCTCACAGTGGGGCATAGGGACCCTCCCCGGTGTCTGGACTCTGGAAAGGCTGCCTGGAGGGTCAGCAGGGCCTGTGGACAGCTTTTCAGGGGCCAGGGATGCTGGCAAGGGGGCCGGCTCTGTGTGAACGGGCTCCCATGCACAGGCCCAGGCCATGCATCAGGAGGCGGCCGGGGAATACCTTGGGACCAATGCGCTAGCATCGCGTTCCCTCTGCCACCTGCTTGTTTCCCCGCCAGCAGAACGTCACTGTTTGTCCCAAATCAGAAGGATTTATCTCTACTCAGACGCTAGCAAGCTCTGTCCTGAAACCAGGCACTCTCTCGTTCAGCCCCATAGACTTGAAAGAAACAGCTTATTAAGACGAGGAAGAGACGGGCGTGCTCACCAGCAGTGTTCTCCTAGCAACTGGCATCAGGCAGAAGGTGCCACGCTGCAGATGGGTGATGACCGACAAACCCCAAATCTTCCCAAAATGTTCGGTCAGCTTGATGTGTCTTGGGTGGCGGTTGTTAACCCACGCATAATAACATGGGCATGATGCTGCTCCAAAATTAGATTGTGCAGGTGAGGCAGGAACCAAAGGCAGGAGCTGGGGTGTGCAATTAAGGGAATCTCTGGTCTCCTCCAGGAACAGAGTCTTTTGGCCAAGTGTGCATGTGTGTGCGTGTGCATGTGTGTGTGTGTGCGACCAAAAGACAAAGGTATTGTGCATAGAGCTTAAGGTTTAAGCAACTTCAACTCGGGTTGAGCTGAGAAAGCCCAGCAGGCACAGAGAAAGGATTTGGTCAAAGGTGGGAGAGTCAGGCTATGCCGTGCTATGCCATGCCCCTGCAGGCTGTCCCGTCCAAGCAGTGCTGAGATTTGCAAACTTCGCAGGAGAGATAGACCCAGGGATCATATGGATACAGACCCAGTGCATAGACATGGATCATTACGACACAGAAGTGGAACACACACCAAGTGATCAAAACATGGAGTGAATATTTAAGTTTTAAGTTATTACAGTAGAAGACACATTGACATCAATTCTCCTCAAATTATTCCCCCTCGCCTCAAACACTTCCAGTGTTCTGACCACTTTGTGAATCAGCTCTGGTCCTCTTTTCTGAGCATCCTTAGGAGGTGTGATCAAAAATACAGTGAATGCTGCTGTTGACTGCCATCCAATGGAAAAGCACCGTGCCACTGCTGGCTCTTCCTACGTAAAAATGACCAGATAGGGAAGCATTTTGGATCCATTCAGGACACTGAGGCAGCACGGACAGCACAACTGAACACACTCAGGAAAGAGGGCTTCAAGAACTGCTGGCAGAGTGGCAAGATCAACGGGATAAGCTTGCTGGAATCGAGGGGGATTAATGGCAATGTGTCTTTTAATGAGATACATTTTGTAAACATTAGGTACTTAAGCTGAATTTTATCACACCCCCTACAAATAGACATACAGCTGTAAATGACACAAATATGGAAATATGTATAACAGAGCACATGTAAACAGGAGAAGGTTTAGGAAATTACAGGACAATGTTGCTCTCAAGAAGCAGCCAGGGCTGGGACTTGGCTTCAGATTGGGCGGCACTGGGGCAGAGGCTGGCCATCGTGGCCACTGGGCACAGGGTGCACCCCAGGTGTGCCCTACCCCAGCATCTGTCCTGCCTACCTGGCCTGGGAGCCATGGCCACGAAGTTAACCCAGATGTTAGGACCTGCTTTACTTGGCAGTGATTTTGGATTATGCAATTTGTTTTAGCAAATACTGAAGTTTTCAATGCGTGCAGACCATCCGTAGTTTAACTTCAGGAAAGGAACCATACTAGCAGCGACTCTGCTTGGAGCAGGAAGGACAGCTGCATTCAGATCCTCGCAGTGAGATTCCACGTTACAAATGCAAGTCTACAGTCACTGGCCTTTGCATGAATCCACAGGATCCTGAAGGGAATTTCTGAGACAGCACCCTCAGGAAAGAGTGTGACCCGGGAGTGCACCGGGGGCCGCAGAACTCTCTGTACCTGTGCAGTGCTTTCCCCAGGGTCAGTGAGAACAAGCCCCAGGCAGTGAGAGTGGACAGAGAGGGCAGGAGGAGCCGGCCGGGAAGAGGACACTAGGGGACAGAGTGCGGGCGTGTCTGCCCCGGGACTCTGCCTCACCAGCCTCAGACTCCAGAGCAAATCTGGGCGAGCCGCAAGCTCCAGCGTCCTCACCTGAGTCACAGCTCGGTCTGTGAGGTCATTGTGCAGCACTGAGACAAGGAGAGGACAGGACCGTGACGAGCGGGCAGAGGGATCCTCCAGCACAGGAGAAGAGCGAAGGGTCTGCGGAATCCGCACCCCGGCAGCCTGGAGCTGACCCCACGGCGTGGTCCGCCCTGGCTGGGAAGGGAAGCCCGAGCGCCCTTCCCGGCACACTGCGAGGGCTGCCCTGATTTCCCCTGAAATCCCTTTGCTGGGACTCACTCGTCTCAGGCATTAGCCATGAGACACTCCCTATTTTTAATGAGCGCAGCTATTTTGGGTCCCAGAAGCTGTGACCCGAGAATGCCGCCCCTGTGCCCGGCCTGATGAGGCCCTGAAACAGCGCAGAACTTTCCGCCCTTCTCAGCAGCTTCAGCTCACCCCTCCTGGGTCCCCAGACTCCCGTCTGTCCCCTCCACAGACCCTACCCTGCTGCCCCACCCTGACGGTAGCATCTCCTCAGAAGCCCATGAGGAAACTCTCTTTTAATTTATTCTTTTCGGGCCTGCAGAACACTAGCTGTGTTGTGATGCAAATAGTGTCAGCAGCCTATAATTAGAGAAATAAAATATTAGGTTGGGAGAAAAATTTCAAATGCGTTTGCCTATTTAACTTCTCTTGTCAAGGCCACTCATTAAAATTAATCGCAGTTGGTGTTAATAAAACTGATTTTGAATTTCATGAGACTCTTTTCTCATCTTTGAGGTTCCAACTTTATCGAAATGTCTGACTTCTGAGGCCTGTGAGCTGGAAAGACAACACAGCCTCCCAGCCATGCTTAGAAGCGCTGCCCTGGAGAGAGGCATGCTCACCCCTCACAGGAACACACACACACGCATGGACACGCGTGTGCACACAGGCATATACCTGCACATGTGCACACACACCGTTCCGCACAGTTTGACATCGATGAGTGCAATATCTACGTGATGTATTTATAGGCAAATTGTGACTGTGATTGATGTGGTTGTTAAACACCCCTCACACTGCCTCGGTGGCCGGGAGCCTACAGACGCAGGAAAGTCTAGGTAGGCTGGTTTCAGCCACCTAACTTCCTTCGCCACTGGCCTCGATGAAGGTGTGGCCTTTTGCACAGAGAACTGCTCTAGATCGTGTGCTGGCTAGGGACACATGCTTTGCCCACTCCACAGAGGGAGAGATAGAGAGTTAATTACAGTTAATTAGCTCCAAGTAGCTGTCAGCACGCAGTTCAGGACCCACTGCTGTCCCCACACTCGGACGGCACCTGCTGCCCACTGTCGCCTTACAAATGCTCTAAATGAGGTGCCAAGGACCAGTGGTCACTTAATAACCTGTGGTCACTTGTCTAAAATAAAGTGCAGTAACCTGCATCTAACTTGGGAGGCCGAGCATGTTCTGGGCTGCTTGGTGGACAGAGGTCTGAAGGACCCTAAAAGTCCCCTGGAGTTCTTGGGAAGGAAGGATCAGAGGATGTCCACCAGAGCAGGACCTCAGGGTGCTGAGGGGGTGGGGTCAGCCCTCCCTGCTAAAGCATGCTTCTCCCCGACACTGAGTGCTGTTTCAGGGAGAGCCCAGGGCCTTGAGCAGACCACATCCACACCAGGACTGCAGCCAGCATCGGTCTACACAGCCCGCTGTCCTGACTGTCTACACAGCCACCTCTCGGAGGCACCCGGCACAAAGGTGTTTCCCAGCAGTGTGCAGCTGGAGCTGGGGATGTTCCAGAAGTAGCTGGCAAGGCTGCTCCTGGCTCAGGATGGGCAGGCCGGGGTTCCCATGGCCTGAGTGAGCAGGCATTACCCTGGTCTTGCTTCAGGGGGAGTTTGGGGCTGGGCCAGGGGGTCTGTGCTGTGGATGCTGGTAGAGGCCAAGGGTGGAGGAGGCCCAGGGAGGCCAGGGCCCAGGAGCAGGGTCCAGGGGCATTGGCTCCTGGAACCTTGACTTTCTGTCACAACCATGGAGTCAGAAACACTCGGTTCCATGAGAGACGGTGGCTGCTGGCACCTGTCGTCTCTCTCACTGCAGCACTGTCTACCGGGAGCAGGGCTTACTGCTGGGAAGGCGTCCTATCTGCCATCCCAGGGACTTCTGCAGGACTGCAGGGCAGAGACGGGGGGGGGGGCACAGGATGGAGTGAGGTTGCCCCGCACGATGTCATTGGACCCAGCCCAAGCCCCGGGTCCTGCCACACCCTCCATTCCCAGTGTCCTGGGCATGCTCCCTGCCACCCTCCAGGCCAAGGGCATTTTAAGGAACCTTTGTGCTCTCTGGGTTTACACTGGGTGTAGCAGCTTGCTGGTATTATAATTTTCAACTCACTCTTATCTCACCACAGTGTGGTTTCAGCAGAACAAACACCTGTGTCCCCCCAGAGACAACTTCAGGTCGTGTGAGCTCTGCGGTGTGAGTTCTGCCCAGCTTTTGCACACCACATTCTTGAGCTCTAAGATCTGTAGGAGGAAAGGTGTCACCTGGTATATGTCAGTGCTCCATCACTGGGACACAGCTTCAACATCACGCCTGAAAGGAGGAGAGGCTTGATCTGGCTCACAATTTCTGAGGATTCAATGCAGGGTCAGCTGCTCCAAGGCAGATGCACCATGGCAGAAGGGTGAGGTGGAAGAAGGCTGCTTAACTCATGGCAGCTGGAAGCAGAGCACGGGAACAGCACCAGGGAGCAAGGGTACAAGGACCAGACAGAGTCCCCAAGGCCAAGCCTCCAGGAGCCACCCAGACACACCCAGAAGTCTGCTTTACCAGTCCTCTAGGCAGCTCCAAAGCCAGTCAAGTTGGCACCCACACCGGCTTAATCACCACCACTGGCAACTATTCTTCTTAATGTGTCTCCTCAGTGACAGGGCTGCCTGATTTTGCTGCCCAAATAAGAATTTCAGATAACCCAAAACACTTTTTAGAGTAAGGGTAGGTTAAATGCTGCCTGGAACACCATCTATACTTCAAAGGTATCCACTGCTCCCTAAAATTCAAGCGTAACTGGGTGTATGTATTTAGTAAGTCTGTTATTTACATATTCCTCTTTGTCCATTATCCATGTCATTACGTTGTCACTGCATACGTTATTTCCCTTGGATATTTTAGGCACAACTGTGATGTCAGGAAGTGGGTTACTTTTG
Source organism: Chinchilla lanigera (assembly GCF_000276665.1). Classification (NCBI taxonomy): domain Eukaryota; kingdom Metazoa; phylum Chordata; class Mammalia; order Rodentia; family Chinchillidae; genus Chinchilla; species Chinchilla lanigera. The sequence goes on from NW_004955504.1 coordinate 1,446,918, forward strand.
TCCTGTACAAAAACCAAAAGCCATAGAGTAAATAGCACAGAGGACTCTGATACTAACCATGGACTGGTTTATACTGGTATATTAAACACCAATATTAGTTCATCAGCCGCACCCCATTACCACACTAACACACGATGTTCACACCAGGGTAGGGAGAATGCATGGAAACTCTTACCTTGCTGTGAAACTTTTATGCAAACCTAAAACTGCTCTAAAATATAAAATCTACTTGAAAAGCAAACATGTGACAAGTGCACGTGCTCATGTATTGGATTTTCTTTTCAAGGTCAGCAGAATCCAGCTTCCTGGGTACAAAGTTACAAGGACACCAAGCTGGATTCAGGGCTAGGTAGCCAGGGACCAGGGTGTCCTGATGAGGGAGGGACCAGAGGCTGAGAGGACATGAGAGCTGCAACTGCTTGCCTCAGGAGGAGCCCCTGTCCCATGCCCGCTGCCTGTCTCCTCTCAGGGCATGGCTTCCGTGTTAGGCAGCTTCCGTCGCTGTGATAACACCCCTGAGATCATCGGGTTCTAACAGGAAATGTTTCCTGTGGCTCACAGCTTGGGAGACTTCTGTCCTGGACCCTCGGCCCCTGACCATCAGCCCCATGGCCCTGGATCTTGATAAGGCAAACTCTTCCCAGCAGGGGTGCAATAGGAAAAGGAAACAGAAAGAGAACAGGAAAGAGTGTGGGTCCACTGTCCCTGTCCAGGGAACAAGGCACACCCGGAAGACTGGCTACCTCCGCTGGACACCGCCTTGCAAGGGCTCCATGTGTACATGATAGCACGCCCTGGGGCCAAGCCATCAGCACTGAGCATTGGAGACACACTCCTCATCCAGCAGCTGCTGCTGGTCCTGCCAGCCTGCAGTCCCCAGCCATGGATGTCTGAACCCTGGGTTAAGAGAGGCTACCACCCTGTCCTCACTCAGTGCCCCAGGTGATGTATTGGTGTTTAATCCTCCCAAGATTCCGAAGGGCAGTGTGCCCTCACCATGCACAGATGGAGAAACTGAGGCTGCACAAGTGACTTGGTTACCTTTTTCTCATTGCTGAAACAAAATACCTGATGCTCAGAATTAAGGAAGGAAAGGTTTATTTAGCTTTCAGTTTGTGGAGGGTTCAGTCCATACTCAGCTGGCTTCAAGGCAGGGTGGTACATGGCAGAAGGCAACAGTTCATGATGGGGGAAGACAGCAAAAGCAACAAGAGCAAAAAGGGCAGGAGTGGCCGAGAGCAAGGCTCTTTCCCTCCCTTGTGTTGCATGCAGGCTGCCCGCCCCAGGGCGGATGTAACCACTCACACCCATAATCCCAGCATTGTGCTATGGATCAATCAAAAACTCTAGAAGCCTGCTCCCTGACTGCGTGAGGCTTTGGGGGGAAAACCAAAAAACAAACAAAAAAAACAACCCCAACCCCTTGAAACCCAAAAAAACCCCCGGAATGGAACCCCAAACCCAAAAAGTCCCAAACGCAACCCTCCCACCGCCCCAACCCCAACGCCAAGGGTCTTAAAAAGCTGTCTCATCTCAGGAGGTGCATTTTAAAAAATAAAACAACTCAATCTTATTTTTAACTTTTTAAAACTTAAATATTTATAAGCTCTCATGTGCATTTTGCTGTAATTTTTAATGGGTAACTTCAAACATTTTAGAAGAAACCTATTTTTTGGAAAATCATAATTTGATTGTTTTTATTTCATTCATTTGGTTTACTCTATGTGCAGCTTTTTTTATGAAAATGGCATTTAAGCATAAACTTCGAACGACTGTTTTAATTTGTTGAGTTATTCTTGCCGATAAAACGATTACAGTATGTGAAAAATCTTGATTACTAAAAGATAAAGGAAGATCGCAGCGCAGAGACATAGCTTAGCAGCACATTGTCTGCCTGGCAAGTGGGCAAGCGTGAGGCTGTGAGTTCGATTCCCGGCTGCACGCTATAATTTCCGCACTCTAAAGCGGATGCAGGAAGTTCTTAGTGACTTAGATCTTATCTCAAAAAAAAAAAAAATTAGAAACAGGCTGGGGACGTAACTCAGTGAGGAGGCCCTGTGTTCGATCCTCAATGCCACATACACACTCATGTAAACTGACAGAAAAATAGACAATTTGCAAATTATGCTGCCTTTATTTTACTATGAACCTGAATGCCTGACGCGCGTGCAGTCTGTACTCCAGGCCTGTGAAATGCGGCCTGCTTCCATGCCCGCCTTGCCCGGCAGCGGTCCTCCAGCTCTGCGCTGAAGCAGGGGCTGGGGTGGGAGGGTGAAGCCACTGCTCCCTGCAGTTTATCAGCTGACCTACAAACCTTCCTCTCTGGACTCCCAGAATCTGGCCTCCTCCATGTCTGTCCCAGTACCCTGCTGCGGGTGACAGGCACCTCTTTGTCACAGACCCTGGTGGGCACGAGGGGCTCCCAGGCAGCTCCCGGGTCCCGCGGCCCACTGGAGGAGGCACTGACAAGCAATCAGGAAGCTGCCCCCGGGGCAGCAAAGGGCCCAGCACGCAGAGCTGGTCTACACATCCGGGGGACAGCCGGGGAACAAGGACCCTAGAGACGCTCGTGACTGGGGCCACCCTGGGGCGGGCTGGGGGTTACTTTGACCTCAAGTGTCAGTTCTTGCCAAAGTCGTGGAGGTCAAGGCACACAGCGTCCCAGCCCTCAGCACTGCCTCAGTGCACCTCCCTGGCCATTCTGCAGGACAGCTGTCCAAAGACAAGGTGTGGCCCTGCAAGGAGGCCCCCGACCCCCGACGATCTACTGAGGCTGTGGGTCCTGTGGGAAGAGGCCCGGGATCAGTGAAGGTGCCACTTGCGCCTCCAGCCCGGAGGAGATGCAGGGCCACCCCTGGTCCTTAACGGCAGACAGGCTTTCCACCGAGGCTGCTGCACCTCGAGGTACAGCCAGACTGTGGTGCATCTGGCCAGGAGCCGCGCCTGGGGGACACCTGCAGCCCCCGCCCACCTGCACCGGGGCTCCTCAGAACTGGAAGGCACAGTGAGCAGAGCAGAGCTGGCACCGGAGCCTCTGACGCAGTGTGAGCTGTTGCTTAAAGGTGACAGAGGCAGAGTCAAGACGTAACTCAGGAGGGCGATCTCGGGGCAAGGCCTAAGCAGCCCTCACCAAGGTCTCCCTGCACCGCCAGCGTGGCTGCCTCCCCCTGCTCACCCTCACTGCAGGCCTGGGCTGGGCCTCGCCCTTCCTGGTCCCTGCTGTGGAGGCTGGCATGCCACCACGCAGGCCACTCACCTGAGGGACTGAACTACATGACCATTAGGAAACAAACGGTTTTCCCTGCTTGGGGTTCTGGGAGGAGGCCTCTGGTCTTCTGCAGGGCCTTCTATTTCTAGGAACCAACGTCATCCAGGCAGGGTGGTGCAGGCCTGTAATCCCAGCACTCTGGGAGGCAGAAGCAGGGTACCACAGTTTCAGGCCCAGCCTGGGTAACTGACTTGGTGAGCTCCGAGTCAGGAGGGGTGGTGGATGCAGCTGGGTGCAGAAGCCCTGGGTTCAGCCCCCAGGACTGCACACATAAATAAACCAAGTCCCTGCTGCTTCACAAAAGGCACCTGTTCTGCGCTGCCCCCAGCTGGGCACAGCTATCCCAGACCTGACCTCACCTGTGCTCTATGCAGCCCACCACCTCCTGGCAGGGCTGTCCACCTCCTGGGTCCAGGTTGCCAACACCCACTGTGGGGCCAAGGAGGATGCCACGAGGTGTGTGGGCTCCACCACGCTCCCCCGATCTCCAACAAAGTGGGGCCCCAAGTCACAGAGCGCTGGGGGGGGCATCTGTGCCTGCCACATGCTGGCGTCTCCCCAGGCCATGGGCCGTTGGAAGTCCCCGGACTGTGGGGCAACTCCTCTCTTCCGCGGGAGGCAGTGCAGGGCCTTAGGTCCCCCATGCTGAAACCGTGGCGGCTGCTAGAGGTCAAAGATCTCCACCGCCCTCCTTCCCGCAGTACTGCAGCACGGGAAGGCGATAAGGGTGCCACAGGCGGGGCTGGAGACCCCTTCCATCCCTCTAGCTCGCCCCGGGCTGGGACCGTTCCCGGCTACAGGCTGCGATGAGCCCCTGGTCCTGTCACCGCCTCCAGGAGCGTGAGGTGACACCAGGACTTCGGTAAAGTAGGAGAGCAGGGAGGAAACGTCGCGGGCGACGGCCGCGGCTGGAAGCGGGGCGGTGGCGGCGATGCTGGGCCGTGGATCCAGGGACGGGGGAGGGTGCGCTGACCCACACCCGGGACGCGCGGGCGGGGCGGGACACGCTGCCTCCCCGGCCCAAGGCGCGGATGCTGCAGAAAGGACCAAGAGGGACGCGGCCGCTGCGGCGCGGGGACGCTCTCGCCCAGTCCGGGCAGGAACCGGGACCTAGGGGAGCGGGCTGGGGGCCTCCGGGCGGCCCCTCTGGGAAGCCCGTTCCCCTCGCGGACGTGGGCAGGGCAGGGGCCCGTGCCTTGCCGGCCCCGGGGTCACCGCTGGGGAGCGCGAGCCGTCCGGCTCCCGGAGAGGCGAGGGTCGCTGCTGGCCGAATCAGAGCCCGGCAGAGCCCGGCTCCAAAGGCGCGGACCCGGCGGGCGGGAGGAGGCGTCTGCGCGGGATCCGAGCGGCGGAGGCGGCCGCTGCCGACCGGGAGACTGGGCTCCGCCTTCCCGGCCTCTGCGCTCCGCCTCGGAGCGGGAGCGGCGCGGGACCGCGGGACGCAGGGCTGCCACGGGACCCACGGCGGCCACGGGACCCAGGGCTGCCACGGGACCCACGGCGGCCACGGGACCCACGGGACCCACGGGACCCTCACCCGCGCCGAGCGAAGGCGCCGCGCCCGACGCCCGCCCAGCTCCCGCGGCGCCGCAAACGGAAAACCGAAGCCCCAGCACCGCCGCCGCCCTCGGGCCTGCGCTGCCCGGGACTCCGTGGCCTGCGCCTGCCTCTGTCTCCTCCCGGCCTCGGCGCGCGCAGGCAGGCAGGCAGGCGGGCAGGCAGGCTGGGCCGCTAACTTTGATCAGCCTTATTAATTCCAGCTGCGCTCGATTTGTTTGTCATTTTCCCGTTTTCCTCTGAAATCGTTATTTATGGCAGAAAACTCCAAGTGCCCGCTGGTGGAAGAGGCAAAGAGGAGACTTCTGAGAACGGGCGAGCGAGCGCGTTTCCCCTCAGAGGTCACCCGAAGGCAGGGGAGGGCCTGCGAGCTCTTCTTGGAATTCATTACTCAAGAGCTCTAACTAATTACCATATCAGAGCAATGAAAAAGCAAATATTTCTTAAAACAACCGAAGGTAATTATAACCCTGTTGTTGACACTAACGATTAATAATTGATCAGGAGTTACACACAATAAATTGTCAATTTATCTCCCACAAAAGTGCGCGCTCACACCGCGCGTTTCGCCTCTCCCCTCTGGCCATTTCCTGTGAAGAGACTTGTTTGGAGGGGGCCAAGACCTCACGGTGGATTCTTTAGCAATAGGAGGAGGAACTCGCTTTCAGCCCCATATAGAAGGATAGGGCATTGGGCCACTTTTAGGGAGAAGTTTCCGTGTGATCCTGGAGGCAGATTGAAACAAACTGAAACCTGCTCTTCTTTCCCTTTACCTGGGAGTGCAGAAGAACAGACTGTTTCATGACGCACTTTGAATTACATGGCCTGCACAGCGCTTCTGCCGCATGCCTGCGTCTTTTCCTTTCTTAGAAAGAAGAGCACTCTGCCGTCCCTCAAAGTAGCGGGGAGGGTGCAGGACAGAGGTACCTGGGGGGTCTGCACCCCAAGACTTGGGTTACTAGTGCGGTCCTTCTGACCCCCCGGGAGCTGAGGTCTCTGTCTGTGGATGCCCTGCGCCTGGGCGCTGACAGAGTAGAGGGGAGGGCCACAAGCATCTCACTGTGACCAATAGAAAGTCATTTTCTGCAGCTGGAAAATTATATTGTCATAGATTACTTCTCCTTAAAATAAGCCTTTAAAATATCCGTAGGGATTTGTCACTTGCATAAAGGTTTGAAAACACATCAAAGGGACATCTCCCCCATGTGATTTGTAGAAATTCAAATCATGTTAATCATAATATCCACGTATCACAGAAGCTGGTGCATTTCCCAAGATCACCTCTCGGGTGAACACATTTTAAAAACGTTGTAAATGCTGTTTTTGTAAAAGTGGTTTAAAAACACGTATCCACCCTATATCTTTCATTTGGATTTTGACCGAATGTTTTCCTTGGGATTGTGTCCTTATTCTAAAAGAAGAAAACTATATGGTGATAATCATTGTGTACTGTTCTTTGGACGACCCTTTGGAAAGATTCCTACTGTTGAATAAATTCAAAAAGGCTTCCCTCTGATTGGGTCATAAATTGATTTGAAATTATTTTTTTCCAGACTGATGTCTGTGTTCCAGCATAGGGAGCTGAGCATGTATTTATTCTATAACCTTAGAAAGAAAGGGTATACTTCACTTTTAGCCTCTGTAATAAATATTTAAATGTAATCGGCCTTGACCCCAAACGGCAGGCTGGAACCTCCAGAGTCTGCAGAGACCTGATCGACAGGGCACCGGGGAGCTGAGGCCCCAGGCCGCTCTGGACCCTGCACCTCCCCACCTCCGAGGGAGCGAGCTGTGGCTGGAGGGGGTGGGGTCCAGCAGGCAGACCCAGGGCCTGCCTTACCCCTACCCTCCCTGCCTCCCAGCTCCCTGCCTTTCTAGCCTGCCCAAGACAAAGGTAGATGAAGTTCTTTTCAAGTTTCAAAGTCAGTTGCTGGGCAGCTTTGCAGAAACAATAACGCTTTTATTGGGAACAAATGTTGACATTTGATGGTGCGGGGCAGCAGCGCCCCCCGGTGCTCCTTGCAGCACCCGACCCCTGGGGCCCACCGGAGACGAAGGCAAGGATCTGATAAATCAGCTCTAATGAAGCTGCGGGCCACAGAGGGCAGAGGGGCTGTCGAGGCCTGAGCCCGGGCACAGGGCCCGGGAGCAGGGAGCCGCCCAGGCCTGTCCCCGAAGCAAGGCCAAAGGCCCCACAGCCCTCGGCGCCTCGGCCCCTGGGCCCTATTCCGCCCGCCTCCGTCAGCAGCTGCAAAGGAGTGTCTTGGCCACAGTCACTTTTGATTAACAAGCTTTTAAAGCACAAGTAAACCTCAGCCATCAGCTTCCTGCCCCAGCGAGGGGTCTGTCTGTCTCCCTCTCTCTGCTCTTCACCCCTCAGCCTACCAGGAGAAGAGCTCATAAATCACTCTACAGTGCCTTCGCGAAGATTCCTCCACACACCTGCAAGTTTCACGTTCTTAGTGAATATCTAGAAATCAAGTTCTCCAGGAAGAAAGGCAGGTCAGGAGGCAGGTGGGTAAGTTAGGGAAATCTTTAATCATTTGCTGGGCATGTAAACATCAAAGCGGCTTCCCTGGCTTGGCTGATCTCTGGCTGCCCTGAGAGATCACCAAGTGAAAGGCGCACCTCTCTGATGGGTGTGGACAGGAAGCGGCCAGGACTGCACCTCCAGGTAAAGAAATCGCCCCCATCCCAGGAGGCGGCTGCTAACCTGGCTTCAATTTCTGAACATCTGCACAAAGATCAGCTTGGGCCTGGGATTCCCACACCCACACCTCTGTTCCTTTCAGAGACATCCCGCACTCCCTGTTATGTCTTCATTAGAGTTGGTTTTTTCTGGTGCTGGGTTTGTCAAATGTTGCTAAATTCCACTCTTCCCGCTGAAGCCCTCAAAATAGCCGCATTACATTATAGAATTACAGTTAACAGAGACACTGCTGCTACGTGCATTTTATTCCCCATGGATTCAAGAAATATAGCTAATATTAATAAAGCACTTGGTCCCTTGATATCGCAATGTAAAATAGTTCCTGGAGGGGAAAATCATGATCTTCATGGAAATTCTAAGACGGTTTTGTGTCTGAAACCAAAACCAGAGAAGGCAGTCCAAGCTGCGTCTTCCTCCCCAGATCTCGCATTTGTTGGCTGCCAGATGCACTAGGAAGGGTGGCCGGGGTCCATGGGAAAAAGCGTCCCTCCTGCCAACAGAGAGCTCAGCTCCGACACTGCCATTTCCATTACTGGGGGCGGCAGAGGAGAGAAAAGAAGAAAGGAGAGAGAAGAAAAGCTCTGCACCCCAGAGGTTTACGTTATGTCTGACCTCCAAATGCCTATGTATTTAAAGCCAGCAGAATGCACAAGAAGGACTGGAAATCGGAAACCTTCCCTTCATCTCTCTGTCCTCTCCAGGCAGGGCCCGCACAGCTGCCCTCCCCATCCGGCGTCCAGCTAACAGTCCCCTGGCTTTGCTCAAGTACCTAAGATTACTTTCAAATACCCTTTCTAGCAAGACCCCAGCAAGAGGCCACTAATTTCTATGGCACAAAAAGCCACTGGAGAGAGATCCGTTTGTCAATATCAACCGGTCCAGCAATTTCCCATCCTCAGACACATCGGCCTATCGGAGCTGGCAGATGTTTAGACAAGATTTTATAAATCGTTCAATCTCAGCCCATAATGAACCCCAACTGACCATTCCAAAGTAGCTAAAAGCACTGGAGACCTCCCCCGCTGGGATCCAATAACGCCCTCGTCCCGCGCCGTTATTAATCATGGAACAAAATAGGTGAACCTCTTGAAAAATAAGTGTATGATTGATTAAAGGGCAATCTAAGAAGCCATTATTCTTGTTTTATAACCGTAAGTTATATTCACTCAATTTATCTTTGGAGAGGAAATAAATGATTGTTCATTTCTTTTCTGAAATTATATTATATGGATAGCCACACAATTTTGCCGAAAATTAAAGTGACAGGGTTGTTGCTTTCATGATTCCAATCAAAGAGGACCCATTCCTTGACTGCAAATTTAGACCTGTCCTGTAATTAGGCAGTGAGTAAAGCGCGATAAAGACACAATAATCCAAGGCTGTTTAAACTTTTCTGGTGTGTGTGGGGGTCAGGGTAAGTATCTTTGAAAGGAAACTACCCCTCCTTCCCCCCTGGTGTTAGAGGGAGATGTGTGAAAAGGAAAGTCAAGGGACCTAAAAGAATCTGAATAATCTATGTTAATTTTGGTGGTTCAAAAAAAATCCAATTCTTTCCATCAGTAATTTCTCCTATGGGTGGAACTCCCCATTATCAATAGCATGGGACTCCTCCAGCTTAGATTACTGAGGAGGTGCCAAAGCCAGCATCACAAATAAATATAAAGTGCACAAGAGGGTCAAATCATTTTATTTTCCAAGTTTTAAAAATTTACACTAACAAGGAATTTGCATATTCAGAAAACAAAAATTATTTTTTGCAATACATTTGTATATAAATAATCTAGAACCACATGTATCTCCCTATTGTGTAGATCTCTCCCATTTGCCTGTTTTTCTTTTCTTTATGAGCAGGACCAGAAAGGAGAGTTTATTTCACACAGCTTTTCATTAAAAAGGTGAGCTGAGCTCGCCTAGAGGATCCCAGCCCTAGGGCTCCAGACTCCAATCTCTCTTCTGGAAAAATGCGCCCCAAACACCATATTATTGTAGACTAGTCTGTTTTTATTTACAATTTAAGATATAAATTAGTAAAGAATTCATGTTAAACAACCAACAAAGATTGTATAACCAGCAATGTTCAAATAAAAACCAGGCAGAATTTATTTACAAAAAGTTTAGATTCCATTGCAATACAACTTGCATAAATTACTAGAAGCTTTATATCATTATAAAAATAAATATCAAATTTGTTTTCACTTGTGAAGTACTCAAGTTCTTCAATCACGTTTTATTTCTACTGTGTACATCTTTTACAAATAAATTTTACAGTAAATCCTATCACACCTATAGAATATATACCGTGGCAATGAAGTGATCAATTCAAGATATCCTGAGAAGAAACAGATTGTTTTCAAAAGTCACACGTACATGGGGGAAGCTATACTATGCCAACAAGTTCACATACGTCCACGACAGTGTGCTGCAGTCCTTAGGGTCTGTGGCTGACAGTGCTCTGTGGGTCTTCGCGTTTACAGTGGCACAAGATACGGTCCGGATTTAGAGATCTGGTTTTTGTATCTGTGTATTTATGAGCTTGGGAAGAGAGAATGGCCTGCTGACTTTTTTTTTTTTTCCAAAGCAATTGTGACACCTACCTGTGGACCAAGGAAAAAACCAAATCATCCCAAATCCGTCAGCCCCACGCCAACAATGGTTCCACCTCTCTTTCCCCTCGTCAAGATCCAGGATTAGTAATTTTGCCTGGCTGTAGAGGAAGGTATTTTAAAGGGCTTTGCTGTGAGAAAAGGAGAAACGCAGGGTCCTATCTAGGCCACCTGGACACGGGCTGAGGGCAGGCCTGCTAAAGGCTACTGCTTTGTGTCTCCTCCTCTTCCCCAGGAACATCTACAGAAGGGTGCTGGACTGAGTTTGCGAAGCGCCTGCGTCGAAGCAGGTGTCGGCTATGTTTCCAGCACAGTGAAAACTGCTCCAAAGGACACACAAATGCCCAGATTCCAATCATCTATTTTTTCAAGGAGAAAACAATAGCAGTGTTGTAATACATATTCCAGTTAGAGTGATTTTTCAAAGCAGGAATTGAGCAAAGAGGAAATCTATAAAATAGAGCAGATACTTCTCTCCCTTAAAGGGAAAAGACCACAGGCTTGCTCTGCAATGCCCTTGGAGAGCTGAGGACTGGAGGGGCGCCTGGGTCGCAGCACTGGGTGCCCACTTACTTGCATTGCGGAGCTCGGCCCTTCTATAGGTAGGGCTGGACGCCTGCGCCGGCCACCGTGCAGCCCTCGCTGGCATCTGTCGGGGGAGGGGGCAGTGAGTGAAAACCGGACCCGCCGCCGCGGGCGGCCGACAGCCAGGCACCCGAGCGCCCTGCACCCGCACGGAGCCGAGGGTGGGCACCGCCGCTGTCTGAGATAAACTCGGTCTCTGTTCCCTCGAGCTCCCCCGCACCCCAAGCCTCTCTCAGGTAGCCGAATTATGCACAGCCCGGGCCACGCAGACAAGAGGCACGGGAAACAAAGCAGGCCTCTGAAGTGGTGAGAACGTTTCCCTTCCGTCTAAGCAAAGGCGGAGGGGTTCGCCGGGGACCCTACCTCGCCAGACTGAGCGAGCCACAGGAGGAGGCTTGAACTCATGGGCAGCGGGCCGGGCTGTAACTGGCATTTTGTGGCCATACTTGTTTGCCAAAACCCAAACAGTTATGGTGATAATATTAATCATCAATTAAATAAAGAGTAAATAATAACAGGGTAGATCTAAAAGGCAGGCTCCACCCTCTCCCACTTCACTCTCAGTCCTTCTCCCCCAGCTTGCTTCTGCCTAATAAATCCAACGGTGGCTCCTTCCGCCTTTCCGGGAACCGCAGCCTCACCCCAGCCCGCCCTGCTCCGTCTCTAACCCGCCAGTCCCTCCCCGCAGCGCCCGGCGGGCCCCGGCAGCCTACCTTTCTTGGGCTCGTAGCCGCCGCCCGGGGGCCGGTAGTGCGGCTCCAGCGGGTGCGCGCCCGCCTTGCCCGCGTCGCTGGCCGGCTTGGGCGCCGCGTGCAGCGCCTCGCTGGGGGCCGCGGCCGCCGCGTTGTAGCGCAGGAGGCCCTGGCCCTGCAGCGCCGCGTTCAAGTTCCCGTAGTTTGTGTAGTTGCCGTAGAAGGGCGCCGTGTAGTAGAGGTGGCGGCCCAGCAGCGGCGAGGCCGGGTAGGGCGAGCCGCCCGGGGTGGCCCCAGTCGAGGCGGGCGCAGCAGCGGCGGGCAGCCCCGGGGGCGCACAGCCCGGGCCCAGGCTCGGCTGTTTGAGGTCCGACGTGGCGATCTCGGCCAGCGACCACAGCTTGGGCTTGCTGGCGGGCGGCGGCGCGCCCGGCGACGTCCGGCTGCCCAGGGGTGTCTTGCGGGGCGCGGCCTCGGGCGCGGGGCTCAGCAGCGGCGCCTCCACGCCGGTGAGCGGCGAGGAGGTCACGGGCTTGGGCGGAGCCAGGTCCCGCTCGCATTCGTCCTCCTCGTCGTCTTCGTCGTCCTCCAGGTCGTCGTACTTGTCCTTGCACTCCGAGCCCGACTCGCACAGGGGGTCCCCGGCGCGGCAAGGCAGCTTCTCCCCGTCCGACTCGGCCGAGCACGAGTGATCCGTGAGCGAGTCCACATGCAGGCTGATCCCTGAGGGCGGGGTGGGCAGGTCGCTGGCGCGGGAGGCCTCCCTGCACCGGCTGCCTCCCTTCGCCCCAAACCCAACCGCGCGCGTGGGGCAACCCGGCCTCCCCAAAGCGCCCGCGGACTCCTAGGCCAAGGCCCGGGCCCGATCAGCGCTGGGAGACCGGCCGCGTCCTGCCTTCCCCGCCTGGGGAGAAGCTCCCGACTCCAGCCGCGTCCCCGCTCACCTTCGTCCTCTGCCGAGGTCTCCGTGCCCTCCTGTGTCTTGTCCGGACTGTCGTCCTTGCTCCGCGCCGCGTCGCCGTCCTCCTCGTCCTCGTCCTCGCTTTTGTTCCTGGGCGCCCACGTCATCTTGTTCTCCTTCTTGAGGCGCCGGCGCGCGTTGGCGAACCAGGTGGAGACCTGCGTGAGGGTCATCTTGGTGATGATGGCCAGCATGATCTTCTCGCCCTTGGTGGGGTAGGGGTTCTTGCGGTGCTCCTGCAGCCAGGCCTTCAGCGTGGCCGTGGCGTCACGCGTGGCGTTCTTGCGGTATGCCGGGTCGTTGAGCTGGTAGGGGTAGGCCGCGCTCCCATAAGGGTGGTAGCTGATAGCGCCGGTCATCCCAGTCGTGTGCGCGTCGTAGGGCGCGCCCTGCAACGGACAGCAGCGCGTGAGTGGGTGCACGGGACGGCGGGCTGCACCCCCGAGGCGACCCTTTCTCCCACCCGCGGCCGCCTTTCAGTCCCTGGGTCTCGCGCACTCGGGCCGCGCTGCCCTTAGCAAAGAGCGAGAAAAAGCAGCCGGTGATTTAGGGCCAGTTGTTGGTCACAAAAGCACGGCAGTTTTATTCCCGAATTTGACGTCTATTTCACTTTTCTAATACCGCACATCTTCCCCTAAATGTTGGGGGCCTCCCGCTCAATGTACACAAACACACGCGCCGCGCTCTGGCCTCCAGGTACTTTGGTGATATCTAAATTTCCCCAGAAGCTCGCAGGGCCGCCCCCACCCCCTGCCCGCCCTTATATGGTTTTAAAGAAAACACCCCAGAGCCCCCACTCCGCCATTCACCGCACTAAAGCTCAGTAAATCCAATTTGCAACTCAGAAGCCAGTCACCGTTTCGAATTCTTCAAATATGCGGTAATTAGCATTTTAATTCATGCTTTAACGTTTAAATTCAAGACATTTGCAGCCTTCAGCACGGCCTCCACCACTGCGCTGCTGCCCAGGAATTCCACCTAGGGCGGCAGGGCCGACAGCCCCCAAACGGCCTGGATCGCCCGGAAAGTGCGTAGCCACCGCCCGCCCAGGCCCGGCTGAGTGTCCTCGAGGCGCGCGGGCCGATCGGGTCGCCAGAGCAGGCTCCGCTCCCGGCGCACGGGGGACTCCGGCGGCGCTCAGGGGACCCGCGTCCGCCAAAACGTTTCTCGAAAGATCGGTCTGCGAGACAGATGGAGGCCGAGCCTAAGCCGCCTCTGGACTGGCCCCGGAGCCCCAGCCCGGGCTCTGCTCCCTCCCCCTGCCCGCGGCCCGGCCGCTGGACAGGAGCTGCGCGGCAGCTGCCCGGAAGCCCTGCGCCGACCCTCGCTCCCAAGGCCAACGCGGGCGACCGGCCCGCCCAGACCCCCAGCCGGCTACAGGGGAGCCTGGGACAGCCGGAGACAGACCCGAGCCAGGCCGAGCGAGCTACCCAGGCTCTTCGAAAAATTCTCCGGCAGCCGAGCAAAGCTCGCCGGCCGCGCCGCCTGCCACCCCGAGCCTGTTCAGACTCCGGACTTGCTGCTCGCGCCTCCTCCCGGTGCCCGCCCTGCCGACCTCCAGCCCACCCGTGCGCTCCGACGCGCACCCCGAGCCCGGGCGCCGCGTCCTCCGCGTCTCCCCGCGCGATTACCATGTAGGACGGGAAGCCGGCGGCGGCGGCGGCCGCGTCGGCCGAGTACTGCAGCGGGCTGCCGAAGCCGGT
>NW_004955504.1:1461964-1464555 GCF_000276665.1 Chinchilla lanigera
GCCCCGCACCGGCCGGATCCCCGAGTCCAGGCGGGAGGACAGGACGGGGACACGCGCGGCCCGGGCCTCCGCGCGGTGACGTGAGTGGCTCTCCCTTCCGTTTCCGCGGCCCGCGCTGCCTCCCCGCGTGGCCTCGCGGGTCTGCTCTCCTGCCCCCGGCGCCCTGAGAGCGCCGCCTCGCCTCGGATCGGGGCGCCTCGCTTGGCGGCTGCCTGCAGGGCCTGGCCGTGAGCCTTCCGCCCCAAGTCGCAGAGGGACGCCGAGCGCTGGAGCTAGGACGCTCCAGGAGCCCGCTGCCAGGGCTTCGCCCTGGAAAACGCCATCCCCAAACAGTTGCTTTATTGGGTTTTTGTAAGTTGACGCCTCCTTCGCACTAGGGGTAAGACTGTTGCCGGAGGAGCCTCCCTTGGCGTGAACCTCGTCGCTGCCGCCTCGGGAAGGGACCGGAGGGCGGCCGGCGGGTGGCCTGCGCAGGCGCACCACAGGTGGCCCGGTAACCTGCGGTCCGCGCGGGAGGCGCCTCGCGGGGCCCGGGGCAGGAGTTGGCAGCGGCGCTGGGAACCCAGCCTCTAAATCCCACCACCCCGTCTCGCTCCTTCACGCCTCCTTCACCCAGGGATGGCAGGAGAGGGTCCGGCGACCCAGCCTGGTAGGGCCCCCAGTGGGGGCGCTTGGGGAGCGCAGCGGGGCACAGGTGTGTGCTGGCCCCGGGTGGGGCGCCCACCCAACAGGTGTCTTCCCAGGGAGCCACCGCAGGGGCGCGGACTGGGCCTCTGCGGGCCGGAGCGGAGCCCGGGCCTGGGGCCCTGGCGGGCCCTGGTGGCCTCGGGTAACTGTGCCCCTCCCAGGTCTCTGCGTGGGGTGCAGCTGCGGCGCAGGAGCGAGGGGGCTCGGGCTGCCGGTCAGGCTGTGTATTCCCGTTCCGGGGTCCAGGAAACCAGTGGCAAACTGCAGCGTGGAGCTTGCCGAGGATCCTCCTCCTCGGGCGGGCTAGCGGCGAGTCGCTCCTGGTAGGTGCTTTGGGGCTCTTTACCCCACCCCCACCAGCACCTCCCCGCCCCCTACCCTCCCTTCGCTTCCTCTTCGTCTAGTGTTGCAGCCCACGGCTAGGAGGGCCCAGCGGCCTGCACCCGGCTGCTGGGGTCCCACTTCGGGTACCCTAGTTCATTCCGGGGACGATGCCTTCAATCAGTGACTGTAGAGCCGGGAGGGGGCGGAGGGTAGAGACCAGGCGGAGACACACCCCACATCCGCAGCCAGGTGGAGCCCACCGCGCCGGATAGCGGGAGGCCCTGGAGAAGGGGCCGAGACGAGAGGAGACGCGCTCTCCAGAGACGGCGATCGGCCCCGGGTCACGTGGCGACCTTCCAGCTGGCGTCCAGTCACCCTGCTCTAAGTTTCTTGTGTGCTTTTAAGGTGCTGATTTTTGCCAGCAGGGACGCCTGGCCTCCGTTTCTAAAGAAGGGTGCCTGCAGTGGGGCCATTAGCATGGGCTCCGCCCTCTCCTTTCCTCCCCTCCTCCCACCGACTTGCCACCTACGGCAAACGCGCTCCTGGGTGGCTCCGCAGCTTACGCCTAGGCTCGGTCGATTTTGACATCAATTAAGGATATAACCAGACAAGCGCACGTGACCGGGGGCTCTCCTCGGAAGCCCGTGCCCCTGTCCTCCTCGGTGCTACCGTCGCGGACGAGGCCTCTTCTCTTCCGCTTGTGTTTTCCCCAGCAATTACACTCCTCCGCTGAAATCTAAATTTTCCATCCTGCTGCCTGTTCCTAATAAAAACCGTCTACCTTGCGCTATTAAACAGTCGAATCGCACTACATGCCGTTTTTATTGGTAGTGACTGTAGCAAATTAAAATGCCTACGCAGGAACATTAACACTTACTCCTCGGTGTTATCGGGATATATAAACTCCGTTTCCCATTGCAGCTCCTTGATGTTTGAGAAATCACTTTTCCTTTGCTTGGGTGAAAGTTGACTTGGTCTTCAGACAAGCATTTCAAAAGATGAGGGGGAAAAGGGCGCTGCAGAGAGGCGGCTGGGTGCTGTGTCCCTCGCTGTCGCTGCCTGTGCGGGTGGCTGTCTCGGTCCCCCCGAGCGGAGGCCGCGCGGGGAGCACAGGGGACCTTGCGGGGCCGCCCCGGGTGCAGCAGGCCTGCGCGTCGCGGCGAGGGCTGGGAGCGGGTGCTCGGGCAGGTGAGGTCCGGGCTCCTGCGGCTGCTGCGGCGGCCTCCGAGCTCAGTGAAGGAAGCTGCCGGGCACGCAGGGAGACAGCAACTACGCGGGAGGCGATCCCTCGCGACGACTGCCCAGGCACTGCGTCCTTTCAGCTTTGCTGCGGATCCTCCCCCGGGCCCCCCGTGTGTGCATTACAATTTAGAAAGCAAAGTTAACGGGGCCGTGTTTTGTCTCTTGTCCCTGCAGGGGCCGAGCGCTTAGAACAGGTCACGGACATGCACGTTGCGGCGCGCTGGGTTCCCCGGCGAGGCCAGGCGCCCAGAGGTGCCAGCGCGCGGGCCTGGGTGCTGGGGCCTCCCCGGAACGCGGCCGGCAGCGCAGGCCTGGGCGCTGGAAGAGGCCGCCGCGTG
>NW_004955504.1:1464758-1470797 GCF_000276665.1 Chinchilla lanigera
GGGCCTGCCCGCGCGGGGCTCCCTCGTGGGAGAAGGAGAGCACCACGAGGGCCTCTCAACCCGGGCAGCACGTATCCGTTTCTCTTCACTACTTCGGTCTTTCGTGGAGTTTGCGCTCGGTGGAAATATAGCCACCATTTTGGGTGTGCAGATTTTGTGAGCAATTAAGTGTGCACATTTTGCATCGGTTCCCTCTAATGCAGGAACGTCGGTGTAAAGGTGTAAACGTCAGTGGCCTCAGTGTATCAAGTCGCGCTTACATTGTGACCAGTGATCCCCTGGTTCCCGGGTCCTGGCGGTGCGCGGAGGGAGGACCAGAGAGAGAGAAGTGGGTGGGGGACAGTTTGCCTTCTTTTTCTTAAAACTGGAGCCCATGTTATACATAGTACAAAATCTAAGTCCAGCGGCAACGTGTTCGCAGCCCCGCCTAGGAGGACGTCTGATTGAATCTCGGAGGCGTCTGTGCCTCTAGGGACCCAAATGCACACCGAAGCCGCAGGCTGGCCAGCAATGCTCTCACTGCGGAGAATCCGGGACGATGAACGGTCCCCAAAGCTCTGACCCCAAGGCCAGCGGGGCCCGTCTGGGTCCTCCCCGGGCCTGCGAGGGCTGGATGGGCCTGGGCGCCCCGCGGCCTCACTTCAGGGCGCGAGCAGGCAGCCGCCGGCAGGAAGCGCGGCAGGGCGTGCCTGTGGAGACGCCTGGCCCGCTGCAACTGGCCTTTTAAAAACCTACTAAGTGCATTGAAGCAACGAGTGCGTCCTCGTGGAGTCGCGCTGGCTTTAGATGACTGCGCTCCTCCTTGCTAACCTGTCGCTCCGGGTTTCTTCCGAGACAGCGCAAGTCTCATCCTCCGCAGGTGCCTGCCTGCCTGCCTGCCGCGCCCCCTGAAGTCTCTCGACCTCACAGGGCCGGAGAACCCGCAGACTCCGGCCTGTGCAAATCCTCCATCTCCCTTAGCTCTGCGGGCCTCTCCAGCCCCAGCTCAGAGATCTTGGCGCAGGCCCGCACCTTCTGGGGTGAGGGTCCACCTCCAGGCGTGGGCTTTGGAGAAGGGAGTGAGGTGCAGCAGCGTGGCCGCACAGAGAAGAGGTGCAGAGGGCACGTTTCTGGGAAGTGGACCGGCCGGAGTTCCTCTGAAGGTTTGGAATCCCAGGAGACAGCGTTAGGAACGGGAGGCCCCGGCCCCAGTTCCCGTGCAGGCGGTGTTTCAAGACTACTGGTCCCTTGCCCTGTGCTGGAGCAGGTCAAGACCTCCACGGTGAACGCTGCACAGAGCTCCCCAAGCTGCTCTGAATCCTTGGGGTTTTTGTTTCCTGAGAATGTTTCTGCAAGACAGACCTTGGGAGAACTTAGCTCTGTGCTGCCAGCAGCTCTTGTGCATTCCTGCTTCCGGACACCAGAGCGCACCTCAGCGCTGGCCAGCGGTGTGAGCAGAGCGCCCCTGCTGCGGCCACCTCCGGGTCACCGAGCCAGGAGCAGGTAGGACCCACCTCGCTGGAGGAAACCGCTAGAAGCTCTCCTTTAATTGAGCAGCCTAGGCCCCAAGGAGTGTTTGCCTGGGGTGTTTCCTATGGCCATCTCTTTACTCAGCATGCATACCTGAGACAGCTCAGCCTGCGTGAACTGCAGCCGTTCACCCTTCTCCCAAACTCACAGCACGCTTTTACACGCCCAAGACTGTGCAGGCACGGTAGAGGAGGATTTTGTTGTTGTTGTTTATTTTTAAAACATGACGTGGAGTGCCAAAATACATTCTTAAAAGACAGTTTGCATTAAAAGTAAAAGCTTCAGTAGGACAGATGTCAGCTGCTGACCGGCTGGGGAGATGTGCAGAATCTCATACGCCCTGGAAAAGGAAGAGACAGGCCCTGTGGGAAGGTGGATGGGGAGCAAGCAGGGCCCTGCCCGAGTACAAGCCCTCCACTCAGGCTGGAAAGATGCTGGGTTCTCCAGTGCTGGTGAAACCTATGGCAGGAAGTGAGCCTCACAGCCACTGCACCGGCCGGCGTGGCCCAGGGGTGCAGACCCTGTACCTCCAAGCTGTGGCAGTTCCAGTTGCTGCAGAGAAGTCACCTGCACCAGAGGACAGGCACAGGAGCTGCACCACCAGCAGTCCCTTGTCTGCTGTCCCGCAGGGAAGAGGCCACTACGGCGTTGGGGACACTGGCTCCCAGCTGGCATCGAAGGACTGTGCAGGCTGGAGAGCTGCTGCCGCAGCCTTCCCGTGTTCTGAGGCACAGAGCGTCCCTGGGGTGCTGGAAGGAGTCACCTCCGTCCATGTGAACAAGTCCCGAACGTGGGAAGCGCAGGGAGGAGGGTGCAGAGACGGCGATGCCCAGGTAGGCCATGTTTTGGGTTTTCAGGTACAAGGGGGCTGGCCCCATTTCAGGGCCCAAAAGCCTTCAAAGAGGGGAGCAGCTCAGGGCAGGCTCAGCTGCTTTGAAACTGTCTGAAGGACCTGTGCTCGATGTCAGCCACTGTCGCCTCTGAAGGCCAGTCACATGGGGCTGCAGCACTGTTCTTTCCTGTGATTTTAGAGATTAAAAGTGTGTACTGTCGGCCACGCGTGTGGTACCTGTGTGTATTCCCAACACTCAGGAGGCTGAGGCAGGAGGAGTGACGGAGTGACGCTGCGATCAATGCCAGCCTGGAGTATGTAGTAAGACCCTGTCTCAAAAAAAATAAAAATTAAGTGCTAGCTTTCAGAAGAAACATTATAAACATAGAAGTGTAATATGCTAGTTTGGGAAAATTTGATTGAAAATATCGCTTCCCTAAAATTTTTCATTTATGTCTCCCCTCCTGTCTCATTTCCTCCACCATTAGAAGCCCTGGCGGTCAGAATCGGGGACACGAATGCCATGTGAGTGCGGCTGTCTATGTCACTTACTGTGTCTCACACTTCCAGTGAATGTAGGGAAGACTCTGAGATTAGCGCCACGGCTGTGGAGAGACCGGAAGACGGGGAGAGGGCCCGGGGAGGGCCAGCAGAGCCTGGGAGAGGACGGCCGAGGCAGAGAGGAGCGCTGGTCAGAGGCAGAGGCGAGTTGGTCCGGCAGGCGCCACTGGACACCTGGCCCCGGCCCTTCCTCCCTCACCACCCCTGCCACTGGCAGACAGCAGTGAGAGGCCTTTCTGGGCTCCTGCACCCGAGCTGTTTTCCCTGAAGCCCAAAGAGGGGATCTCTGCACCTAAGTCTGCTCACGGCCCCTGCACAGGGGAGGGGTCCCAGGCCAGGCCTCGCTGGGACTCACAGGCCTCCTGCCTTGCTCTTTGACCTGTTTGCAGGAGATTGAGCGCAGAGGGCTGTCCCCTGCACCAGCATGAGCGCAGGGCTTCTGTTTGCCCACAGGAGTGACGCCCTTCAGGGCCTGCTCACCCTGCAGCCTGCCCCCTGCTGCCCCTACTCCCTGAGCTGGGCACCTGACTTCCACTGCCCTGCACACAGCAGGCGCCCTCCCAGGTGGTGCCTCCTCCTCGCTTCCGACCTCAAGACCCTGTGCTGGTGCCGCTGGCTGCTGTGCAGCCGCTGCAGGGGACACTGGCTTCGAGGGGTGCTGGCTGTCCTTCTGCATCCCCCCTAGCTCTGTGCATGCCGGCACACCCGGGGCCCCAGGCAGACACTGATTAGATGCACGGGTGCGTGAGAGATTGGCTCTCGGCAGCTCAGCTTTATGTCCAAAGGCAACAGCAGGGCTAGTGGGCCCGAAATAATGACATAATAATGACATGGACATCTGCCCTCTGATCCCGCTGCCCTGCTGCTCCGGAACCTTCTCCACACCTGGGCATTGTTGGGGTTCCTATCTGGACATTCTCTAGCTGACCCCACAGTCTCATGGCATCTTGGGGGGGGCTTTGGGAGGCAACTGGATTATGAGGCTGTTAGCTGGCCTGCTGTGGGGAGGGGTCTGGTTGGAGGACACGGGTCAGTGGGTGTGGCCTGGAGGGGTCATCACCCTCCCCAGTCCACCCTTCCCTCCCTGCTTTGCCAATGGCACGCCGTGAGCAGCTCTTTTCTGCCAGGGGGGTGCCCTGCCGCCCTGCCCTGGAGCCAGCGGCTGTGGCTGGGACCTCCGCACGCTGTGGACAACCCTCTCCTCACATAACCCTGGTGTCTGTGCGCATCGTGTCCCAGCACAGGAAAAGTGATGGGGACGGTCATGTGGGCTGCACGGGAGGCAGTGCCAGCACTTCGCACCCTGGGAGCCCAAAGTTCTAAGACCAACAGGTGCTCACATTCAAAATAACATTTAAGCCTAAAACTGAACTTCCGACTTGCGAATCAGCCCAAAGCTGTGTCCTGGGAGGACAGTGAGCGTCCCGGTGACCTGCCTGCCCCAGTGCGTAGCTCTGGATCGAGTGAAGGAGTGGCTGTGTGTTGACATTTGGGAAAAGGAAACTGAAATAAAAGCAAAGCAAACTTTGAGGTTATTTTCAGTAAAAACTTCAGAGCGGGCGTGAGCTACTGATGACCATCTAAAAAGTGGTTTAGGCCCCAGCCAGGTTTTCATAGACATGCACGCACTAGCTTATTCTAACGTGTGGAAAAGAGAACCCCTCAGAAGAGCTCAAAGAGGGTTTAAGCAGCAGAAGCGGGGGGGCCATGTACCTGCTTCTGAGGCATTTTGTACTGTGGGTGTGGAAATGAGAGGGCGGTACACAGGGCAAGGGAGAGCCACAGCGGCAGAGCGGACGGACAGCCCAGGGTCATTGTGCTCACACCGGCCCCAGTCACTTGTTTCTTAGGGTCTGGGTTTGCCCCAGGACTGTACACCTTCAAGGCCAGCGCTGTGGTGCTGACCCCCGTGCCACCCCTGCTCATTTTTGACGACGATGGAAAAGCAACTTGGTGAGGGGGACGCAGCCGTCTCAGCAGCTGGAACCGGAGCAGCCAGGCAGCACCAAGACAGTGCCAGGTTTTGTCCAAGAGAAAGAGTTTCTTCAAACAGCCGGGTGTGGAGACAGAAGAGCCTCAGTCCTGTCACAGAGGACGGGGCTTAGGGACACTTGCAGGTGAGGAGCAGGGTGGTGCAGGGCAGGGGAGCGGAGGAGAGAGCCGCACAATGGTCACCTCCGCAGCCTCTCAGAGGACACGTGTTCAGACAGCAGCAGCACTGATGCGAGCAGAGGGGCGTCTTTGGTCCCCTGGTGTCAGAGAAGTCCCTGTGAGACGCCTGCACGGGCCCAGCCTCAGAGCCCACAGTTCCCACCAAAGCAGCCTCGTGTTGCGGAAGCCACCCTATCGGCCTGCATGCCCACGACCCACACGCTGGGCAGTTGCTCCCCGGCGGCAGGGGCAGGAGGCTGGAGACGTGGTGCTCGGCTTCCTGACCTGCAAAATGCGTGATGTTTAAAGTCACCGCAGAGCAAGTCACTGCACGCAAGTGTCCCTCAGCTTCAAGTCTGTACTTCTCGGTCTGCAGCCGGGACCCCTGCTCGTGGACAGAGAAGAATTGCTGGGCAAGGCCTGACTGTCTGGCCCTCTTCAGGGAGCCTGCGGTCTTGGAGATGCACATGGCACCACCCAGCCTGGGCCTGTCGTGCTGGTGACCACACCTCCAGTAGGTGAACCGGGCTCCGTTGTCCTCTGGCCACTCGGTGCACTTTGTGTTGTTTCCATTGCTAAGGGTATTTGGAAAAATAAAGTACTGTTTTGACCGCTGAGGTGCAGCCCGGTATGACAACCTTTCATTCATCTTGGGGGAGCCGTAGGAGTGGAGCAGCCAGTCATCAGGTACAAGTAGGGTTAGCTTCGGAAAACTGGGTTTCACTGCGGCATTTCACAGATGCAAATGGCATCTTCCTTCACAGCGACCTTCCCGGCCTCCACCTGCCCTCCTCCGATCCCCTGCCTCTTTGCTGCTCCCTTCTGCTTTCATGAGGTCCCTTCCTCCCTTCCTCCCTCCTGCCCGCCTTCTTCCCTCCCTCCCTTCTTCCCTCCTTCCCTCCCTCCTCCCCTCCTTCCCTTCCTTCCTCCCTCCTTCCCTCCCTCCTCTCCCTTCCTGTTCCCCTCCTCCCCTCCCTTCCTCCCTC